>NC_034181.2:27438332-27592978 GCF_002021735.2 Oncorhynchus kisutch
AAGCCACTGTGCCCCAGCGTCGCTCCTGGCATGGTCCAAGCAACAGCAGGAGAATTGCGTTGTAGAGAAGAGAGGGCAGCTCCTCATGACTAAAGGCATAGAGTGACAGATCTGTGTGTGAGAGAGGGAAGGTTACTTTCTATTTTCTATTCAGGGGTAACAAATCAAATTCCATACCTGCTTTAATCTAGGTGTGTCTGGCAGATTACCTACCTCGGCACCCTGGGTACTGTCCACCTGGGCCTAAACTCAGACTGGCTGGAATACCACCAAGCCACATCAGCCCCATCAGAGTTAACAGAAACGTTGTTCCAAGAAAGAATCCCGGACGATTCGAGCCAAACCAAAACCATATTGAGCAAATGCGGTCAACCATTGTAGCGGACTTACTAGTGCTTGTCGTAGAAGCACTGTAGTAAGCTCTCTAATCAAACACTTTCCCCATTCAAACGATATTCCGGACACACGAAGTTCTAATATGTTTTATGTCCAATAAAGACAATGGCACATATTTGACTTGAATATTTCTAAATATGACAACGCCATCTTCGCTTTATAACTGACAATATTCGCTTCATTAACTGACTGACAATATTCGCTTCATTAACTGACTGACAATATTCGCTTCATTAACTGACTGACAATATTCGCTTCATTAACTGACTGACAATATTCAAAATAAGATTGCACGACGTATCAGAAAGCGAGCATGATAGCAGCGAGAGGATTCCTACTTGTCCAAGTGTGTTTGTCCAAGGGTCGAAAGATGTACAATAAGTGTAAGTTACTTCAATGACGTTTTTCGTGTTAAAATGCATAAATCATGAACACTCAAGTATTTCCTTAGCCGATAGAAAATGTGCCACTTTGCAATGTATCAACACTTCCTGTTTACGTTCTTGGACGAGTTCATTCACGACTACCTTAACGTAAAACCTCCTATTACATCGAGTTATTATAATTGACTACATACGGAAAATATTTGTGGGGTGTTTCTGTAATTATTTGATTCATGAAATGTTTCTGCACCCTGATTTTGTAAATGTGTTGGTACCCACTGAAATATGGTGTATGCCAGAGACACAGATTGCACCATATCTCAGTGGATTACCACAGCCACAAAGTCATACCCCCTTATTTCTACAATGTATTTGATTAAAATCAGATTTCAAACCTAGCCCTAACCACACTGCTAAACGTATGCCTAACCTTCAATTAAGGGAAACACGTTTTTGTTTTCATATTTATTTTTCGATATAGACCATTTTGACTTTGTGACTGTGGTAACTAGTGAAAACCTTCTAGTCGGTCTTAAAAAACAAAAACAAAACGATTCGTTCAGTCATTCCTATGGGGAAAATTAATTGGGAAAGAATCGGTTGGGTTGCAAAGAAGGTTTGTGCATAAACGCCGAAAATAAGGTCTGAGGTTAACACAGGTTTAGGATATCTTGGATATAGGATATCTATGCAGTGCCTAGCTCCACTCCTATTCCCCAGGCGCTCTCTTTTGATGACTTCTGTAACCGTAATAACCTTGGTTTCATGCATGTTAACATTAGAAGCCTCTTCCCTAAGTTTGTTTTATTCACTGCTTTAGCACACTCTGCCATCCCGGATGTTCTAGCCGTGTCTGAATCCTGGTTTAGGAAGACCACCAAAAATTCTGAACTACAACATTTTCACACAAGATATAACGGCCAAAGGGGGCGGTGTTGCAATCTACTGCAAAGATAGCCTGCAGAGTTCTGTCCTACTATCCAGGTCTGTACCCAAACATTTTGAACTTCTACTTTTAAAAATCCACCTCTCTAAAAACAAGTCTCTCACCGTTGCCGCCTGCTATAGACCACCCTCTGCCTGTGCTCTGGACACCATATGTGAACTGATTGCCCCCCATCTATCTTCAGAGCTCGTGCTGCTAGGCAACCTAAACTGGAACATGCTTAACACCCCAGCCATCCTACAATCTAAGCTTGATGCCCTCAATCTCACACAAATTATCAATGAACCTACCAGGTACCACCCCAAAGACGTAAACAAAGGAACCCTCATAGATATCATCCTAACCAACTTGCCCTCTAAATACACCTCTGCTGTTTTCAACCAAGATCTCAGCGATCACTACCTCATTGCCTGCATCCGTAATGGGTCATTGGTCAAACGACCTCCACTCATCACTGTCAAACGCTCCCTGAAACACTTCAGCGAGCAGGCCTTTCTAATCGACCTGGCTGGGGTATCCTGGAAGGATATTGATCTCATCCCATCAGTAGAGGATGCCTGGTTATTTAAAAAAAAAAGCCTTCCTCACCATCTTAAATAAGCATGTCCGATTCAAGACATTTAGAACCAGGAACAGATATAGCCCTTGGTTCTCTCCAGACCTGACTGCCCTTAACCAACACAAAAACATCCTATGGCGTTCTGCATTAGCATCGAAAAGCCCCCGTGATATGCAACTTTTCAGGGAAGGTAGAAACCAATATACACAGGCAGTTAGAAAAGCCAAAGCTAGCTTTTTCAAGCAGAAATATGCTTCCTGCAACACAAACTCAAAAAAGTTCTGGGACACTGTAAAGTCCATGGAGAATTAGAACACCTCCTCCCAGCTGCCCACTGCACTGAGGATAGGAAACACTGTCACCACCGATAAATCCACCATAATTGAGAATTTTAATAAGCATTTTTCTATGGCTGGCCATGCTTTCCACCTGGCTACTCCTACCCCGGTCAACAGCACTGCACCCCCACAGCAACTCGCCCAAGCCTTGCCCATTTCTCCCTGTCCCAAATCCAGTCAGCTGATGTTCTGAAAGAGCTGCAAAATCTGGACCCCTACAAATCAACCGGGCTAGATAATCTGGACCCTTTCTTTCTAAAATTATCTGCAAAAATTGTTGCAACCCCTATTACTAGCCTGTTCAACCTCTCTTTCGTGTCGTCTGAGATTCCCAAAGATTGGAAAGCAGCTGCAGTCATCCCCCTCTTCAAAGGGGGGGACACTCTTAACCCAAACTGCTACAGACCTATATCTATCCTACCCTGCCTTTCTAAGGTCTTCGAAAGCCAAGTCAACAAACAGATTACCGACCATTTAGAATCCCACCATACCTTCTCCGCTATGCCTTCTGGTTTCCGAGCTGGTCATGGGTGCACCTCAGCCACGCTCAAGGTCCTAAACGATATCTTAAACGCCATCGATAAGAAACAATACTGTGCAGCCGTATTCATTGACCTGGCCAAGGCTTTCGACTCTGTCAATCACCACATCCTCATCGGCAGACTCGATAGCCTTGGTTTCTCAAATGATTGCCTCGCCTGGTTCACCAACTACTTCTCTGATAGGGCCTCTGTCAGTCTCTATGGGGGTGCCACAGGGTTCAATTCCTGGACCGACTCTCTTCTCTGTATACATCAATGATGTCGCTCTTGCTGCTGGTGAGTCTCTGATCCACCTCTACGCAGACAACACCATTCTGTATACTTCTGGCCCTTCTTTGGACACTGGTTAACAACCCTCCAGATGAGCTTCAATGCCATACAACTCTCCTTCCGTGGCCTCCAACTGCTCTTAAATACAAGTAAAACTAAATGCATGCTCTTCAACCGATCCCTGCCTGCACCTGCCAACATCACTACTCTGGACGGTTCTGATTTAGAATATGTGGACAACTAAAAAATACCTAGGTGTCTGGTTAGACTATAAACTCTCCTTCCAGACTCACATCAAACATCTCCAATCCAAAGTTAAATCTAGAATTGGCTTCCTAATTCGCAACAAAGCATCCTTCACTCATGCTGCCAAACATACCCTTGTAAAACTGACCATCCTACCGATCCTCGACTTCGGCGATGTCATTTACAAAATAGCCTCCAATACCGTACTCAATAAATTGGATGCAGTCTATCACAGTGCAATCCGTTTTGTCACCAAAGCCCCATATACTACCCACCACTGCGACCTGTACGGTCTCGTTGGCTGGCCCTCGCTTCATACTCGTTGCCAAACCCACTGGCTCCAGGTCAACTACAAGACCCTGCTAGGTAAAGTCCCCCCTTATCTCAGGTCGCTGCTCACCATAGCAGCACCCACCTGAAGTATGCGCTCCAGCAGGTATACCTCTCTGGTCACCCCCAAAACCAATTCTTCCTTTGGCCGCCTCTCCTTCCAGTTCTCTGCTGCCAATGACTGGAACGAACTACAAAAATCTCTGAAATTGGAAACACTTATCTCCCACACTAGCTTTAAGCACCAGCTGTCAGAGCAGCTCACAGATTACTGCACCTGTACATAGCCCATCTATAATTTAGCCCAAACCACTACCTCTCCGCCTACTGTATTTATTTAGCTCCTTTGCACCCCAATATTTCTATCTCTACTTTGCACATTCTTCCACTGCAAATCTACCATTCCAGTGTTTTACTTGATATTTTGTATATACTTCGCCGCCATGGCCTTTTTTTTACCTTTACCTCTCTTATCTCACCTCATTTGCTCACATTGTATATAGACTTATTTTTCTACTATATTATTGACTGTATGTTTGTTAATTCCATGTGTAACTCTGTGTTGTTGTATGTGTCCAACTGCTTTGCTTTATCTTGGCCAGGTCGCAATTGTAAATGAGAACTTGTTCTCAACTTGCCTACCTGGTTAAATAGGCTAAATAAAATCTTATAGGTTTTGTTCTATGAGATAATATCAGTCAGTTAACATTACCTTTAGGAATTATGAAGCCTTTATGTGCATTTTTTTTAACTAAAAATCACACCACAATTCACAAAAAGTTACGTTTGCTGAAAAAGTTTATAACATAAAACTAAATGTAGGGTGAGTATTGGTTAAGAGGGACACTTAAGCTTTGTAATGAATAGCTTTCAATGTGTACAATAACACAGCCACCAATCAATGCCTGTATGTTAGTAAGGAAGTATGTGATATTATTATTATTTACATTTTTCGTAATACAAAAATCAACAACTTACATTGCTACATCAAACATGTCAAACAAAACAAAACACAGGTATTAACAAGAAAATACTAAAACATTTTTTAAAAGCTATAAAAATACTAAAGAATACAAAAAAAAAAAAACATTTCTCGTGCAATTGCATTCACTCTGAAAAAAATCTCATTATTATGATTCAGGAAGATGTTATTCTTGCTATTATTCACGAGGGATAATGTCTTAACAAGATGATTCAATTAAATAAAAAATATGTGTAATTTTGGTATAGAATTCTGAAATGTTTGTTTGTATATAAAGTATTTGGCAACAAGAATTAAAAAAATTCACAATAATTTCAATGGTCTTGTTATCATTGCAGTCGTAACATATTATATCCTTCATGTCAAAAACATGGGTAGTGTTCATAATGGTAAATAAGTATTCTGCAAGGTTTTCCCCAAATACTGACACAAATTTACATTCACGGAACAAGTGACTCAGATTCTCACTTTCTTTTTTAACAGATAATGCAGATATGTGACATATGTGACAAATAAAATTTGATTTGATTTGATCATCAATACCCACATATTTGGACAACATAGAATTACATGGATCTATCATATGTAGAATTTTAAAGTGCACTTCCTGAAATTTGTTTGGTATACAATATTTGTAGGAAGTATACGAAAAGAAAAGGGTTCACAATGGATGTGACGTGGGCGTGGTATCCCGTGTAAAGACACGTGTCTCTATAGGGTACTGAAGTAAATAATGTTAAGGTTATACAAAACGAACAAAGGATATTCAGTGCATCATTACAACATATTTGTAATGGGATGTAATTGTAAATCAAAAGGACTGTAAGTGGTTTTCTTACTACTCTCACCTTTTTAGAATATTTACATTTTGAGAGTGTCCCAGTATGCCAATAGCCTAAAGTTACTGTCAAACTGGGACAGCCTGTTACTGTCAAACTGAAACACTCCCCTGGGCAATTTTAATGCGGTAAAAATATTTGGGGGAATTATAAATAAATGTTCTCTTAACAGAAATCCATTTTCTAAATAGGATAAAATGTTACATTTCATATTCCTAAAATCTGCAATCAGCTAGCTTGCTAGATAGAAAAAGCTAGCACAGCTGCATTTTCCTCACCAACATATTACCTCACCAACATAAGAAATTAAAACTAGCTATATTCCTAACTTGTACCCCCGCACATTGACTAAGTACTGCTACCCCCTGTATATAGAGTCATTATTGTTGTTTTAATTTGTTACTTTTTGTATTTTAAAGTTTTACTAGTTTATTTAGTAAATATTTTCTTAACTCTTATTTTCATTAAAACTGCATTGTAGGTTAAGGGATTGTAAGTAAACATTTCACAGTAAGGTCTACATCTGTTGTATTCGGCGCATGTGACAAATACATTTAGATTTGATTTGATTTTGGTTGATTTTGCTGTATTTTACTCTGGTGACAATAAAACAGTCATTGAAATTGTTGAGGGGCAAGGTGTTTCTGGTTTCATTGTACAAAATGTCCATTAGTGTATTTTTGAGAATGTTGAGCTGATAGGCCAAGATTGAGTTAATTTTGTTTTATTTAAAAGCTATATAATTACATATAGGCTACATCATATAATTATAATCAAGTATGATCATCATAATAATAATAATAATGATAATAATACATGATGATTCTTAATGTTCCACCAAAATACATAAAGAATGTTTTAATACATAATTTAAGTTTATCAGTTGTTTTGAGCGCAGCATTATGCAGAAAAGTGTAGTTTTATTGTCTTTTACTTTTTGTTTTGTACACCAGCTTCAAACAACTGAAAATACTATTTTTTTGAATATGGAAAATATATTTAACTTTGGTTTAGATTTATAGAGGCTGCTGAGGGGAGGATAGCTTTTAATAATGTCTGGAACAGAGTGAATGTAATGGCATCAAACCTTGTGTTTGATGTATTTGATACCATTCCACCGATTCCGCTCCATCCATTACCACTAGCCCGTCCTCCCAAAATAAGGTGCCACCAACTTCCTGTGATTTAGATGGTACAATGATTCTCTACACTACACTTGCTTATTTTCACACATAAACTGACATTTGTATTGGTCACATGCGCCAAATACAACAAGTGTAGTAGACCTTACTGTGAAATGCTTACTGACAAGCTCTTAACCAACAATAAGGTTTTAAGAAAAACAAGAGTTAAGAAAATATTTACTAAATAAACTGAAGTAAACATTTTTTAAAGGTAAGTATAAAATAACAATAACGAGGCTATATACAGGGGCCCCCGAATCAATGTGCGGGGGTACACATTAGTCAGGAGCCATGGATTACAGGCAACATCCTCACTGAGCTAAAGGGTAGAGCTTCCGCTTTCAAGGAGCGGGACTCTAACCCCGAAGCTTATAAGAAATCCCGCTATGCTCTCCGATGAACCATCAAACAGGCAAAGCATCAAAATAGGACTAAGATTGAATTGTACTACACCAGCCCTCGACGATCTTCGGATGTGGCAAGGCTTGCAAACTATTACAGACTACAAAGGGATGCACAGCTGCGAGCTGCCCAGTGACATGAGCCTACCAGACGAGCTAAATTACTTATATACTCACTTCGAGGCAAGGAACACTGAAACATGCATGAGAGCATCAGCTGTTCCAGATGAGTGTGTGATCACGCTCTCCGTAGCCAATGTGAGTAAGACCTTTAAACAGGTCAACATTCACAAGGCCGCAAGGCCAGACGGATTACCAGGACGTGTACTCCGAGCATGCGCTGACCAACTGGGAAGTGTCTTCACTGACATTTTAAACCTCTCCCTGACTCAGTCTGTAATACCATGATGTTTCAAGCAGACCACCATAGTCCCTGTGCCCAAGAACACAAAGGTAACCTGCCTAAATGACTACCGACCTGTAGCCCTCACGTCTGTAGCCATGAAGTGCTTTGAAAGGCTGGTCATGGCTCACATCAACACCATTATCCCAGAAACCCTAGACCCATTCCAATTTGCATACCACCCCAACAGATCCACAGATGATGCAATCTTTATTGCACTCAAAACTGCCCTTTCCCACATGGACAAAAGAAAACCTATGTGAGAATGTTATTCATTGACTACAGCTCAACGTTCAACACCATAGTGCCCTCAAAGCTCATCACTCAGTTAAGGACCCTGGGACTAAACACATCCCTCTGCAACAGGATCCTGGACTTCCTGACGGGCCACCTTCAGGTGGTAAGGGTAGGTAACAACACATCCACCACGCTGATCCTCAACAGGGGGGCCCCTCAGGGGTGCATGCTCAGTCCCCTCCTGTACTCTCTGTTCATTCATGACTGCACGGCCAGGCACCACTCCAACACCATCATCAAGTTTGCCGATGATACAACAGTGGTAGGCCTGATCACCAACAACGATGAGACGGCCTATATGGAGGAGGTCAAAGACCTGGCCGTGTGGTGCCAGGACAACAACCCCTTGCTCAACGTGATCAAGACAAAAGAGATAATTGTGGACTACGGGAAAAGGAGGACCAAGCACGCCCCGATTCTCATCGACGGGGCTGAAATGGAGCAGGTTGAGAGCTTCAAGTTCCTTGGTGTCCACATCACCATCAAACTGTCATTGTCCAAACACACTATGACAGTCGTGAAGAGAGCACGACAAAGCCTATTCCCCCTCAGGAGACTGAAAAGATTTGGCATGGGTCCTCAGATCCTCAAAAGGTTCTACAGCTGCGCCATTGGGAGCATTGTGACTGGTTGCATCAATGCCTGGTATGGCAACTGCTCGGCCTCTGACCGCAAGGCACTACAGAGGGTAGTGCATACGGCCCAGTACATCACTGGGGCCAAGCTTCCTGTCATCAAAGACCTCTATACCAGGGGGTTTCAGAGGAAGGCCCTAAAAATTGCCAAAGACTCCAGTCACCCTAGTCATGGACTGCTCCCTCTGCTACCGCACAGCTAGTGGTACCAGAGTCTAGGTCCAAAAGGCTTCTTACAGCTTCCTGAAGACTCCTGAACAGCTAATCAAAGGGCTACCCAGACCCCTCTTTTACGCTGCTGCTACTCTCTGTTTATTATCTGTGCATAGTCACTTTAACTTTACCTACATGTTACCTCAATTACCTTGACTAACCGGCACATTGACTCTGTACCTGTACCCCCTTTATATAGCCTTGCTATTGTTGTTTTACTGCTGCTGTTTAATTATTTGTTACTTTTATTTATTTTTTTACTTAACTTTTACTTATTTAAAGTCAAACTTTAAGTTTTAATTGAAATGTGACCTTTATTTAAACTAGGCAAGTCAGTTAAGAACAAATTCTTATTTACAATGACGGCCTACCCCGGCCAAACCAGGATGACGCTGGGCCAATTGTGCATCGCCCTATAGGACACGCAATCACGGCCATATGTGATGCAGCCTAAATTCGAACCAAGGACGACATTGACCCCTCTTGCACTGAGATGCAGTGCCTTAGACCGCTGTGCCACTCGGGAGCCCTTTTCATGTAGTCCACGATCATCTCCTTTGTCTTGATCACGTTGAGCGCGAACTAATAGAATTTTAGCAACCAGGAAATGCCGGAGCGGTTACTACATAGTACGTTTTTAAAGTAAAGGTTAAGGTTAGGGTTTAGGATAGGGACATCCCTAGTATCCAGGATAGCGCCTACAGAACATCTTTGCTAGAGGCTCGTTTACTTTTACGCGCATGCGCCATTCTCTGACTAAACGAAGAAACGAAGATGGCGTCAGCTCCTGGTGGGTTTCGTTAACGGTCTTTTATTATCTGATTTTGCACGAATACATTACTTATTGTTGCATATCAAAAGAAAGTTCTATGTCATTCTGCATAGTTACATCAATGTTATTATCCAACATTCAAATCTAATGCGAACGTTTAAATCTGTACAGTAGTCGATAGCTAGCTATTAAGCTAGCTAACGTTAGTAGTTAGCCAGCCGAATTGACCAGTTTGGTGAATTGACCAGTTTACTACTGTAGCTAGCTTAGCTAGAATCTAGGGCAGTAGGCCCTAACTAGCCACGATGCCGGGCGAAGGGTACAAATTCACCGCACACGTTTATCTGCGTTTTTAATTCGTGCCTGTGCGTATGCAATTCCGTTGGTCATGCGGCCTTGCTAATCTAGCCGCACGTCGTTTCTTTGTCTGCAAATTGAAACGTGTGGCTAGTAAAAAAAAAAAAACGTTTGCTAACGTTAGCTACGGTAGTTATGCAAGCAAAGGCGGGATGTCCTCCACTACACAACACCGGAAAACGGCCTCTAGTCGGACCTTGCTTAGAGGGAATTGCAGTTGTGCTTTGTGTATTTTCAAGGTCTGTTGAACTTGAAATACTTTCCATTGTGTGCCGTTGTTGGCAATGCAAAAGGTTTACACGGTATTATTGTCGAGCAGTTCCATCTCACGAGTCCCAAACTGAATATGATACTAGGACTGTTGCTGAAAGTTAAGCCTAGGCTAGTCATTTATTTTGTTATTTTCTTTTAAAGATTACAGTTCCTACAACCAGGCCAGTGCCCAGCAGGGGTAAGTCTTTCTACATGGGTATTGTGCTACCAGACTATTCAAATCAATGCAGTGGGATGGGTGTTTTGTGTAATTAGGTAAATTCATTATGATTTACTAAGACGCCAACATCAGAGATGGGTACTGTATGATTGAATGCTCTTGTGTCCCTGCAGGTATGGATCCTATGCTGCTCAGCCCTCACAGGCCTATGGACAATCTGCCCAGGTGAGTTTTATTAGAAGTCATTTATAAATTATTCAAACTGGAATAATGGTCAGTGACCCACATTATGCCCAGATCTCATGACATGTTTGCATACAGCTTGAACTAAAGCACAGGAAAACTTGTACCTTGGGAAAGCAGACTTATTCTTCTATAGACTAATAGCTTATGGCCTTTTGTATTTCAACAGGGTTATAGCCAGCAAGCATATGGGTCCTATGCCCAACCAGCTGCAGCTGAGACCGGTTACCCTCAGGCAGCACCCTCTGCTGGTGGCTATACACAGCAGCAGTATGGTTCCTCCTATGGGCAACCAGCATCAGGTCAGTTCCAGAGAGACCAAAATGTTTGGTCAACTGTATTTTTTTGGGGGGGGGGTGAGAATTGTCCATCAAATGACTCTTAACTATTGACCTCATGTAATGTGAACATTTTCTCCTCTATTGCTATCACGTTCCAGCTGGGAGTAAAACAGGTTTGACACAGATTCCCTTTCATGCATCTCCATCCATTTCAAGTCTTCAATGCCTTGATGGAGTGATCAATATAATATACTGTATTTAGAATCATATGTAGTAGACTATAGTATTGTTAGTAGACTAGATGAACCCTGGACATGCTAGATTTCTTTGACATTGTATGTACTCATCCTGAATCATAATTGTAACAGACATGTTAGTGATACAAGATGATAGTCCCTTCATAATATTATTTATCTAACACTTATTCTAATACTCTTAATCACACAATGGTATTCTGTGCCATAATATTCTTCATCAGTTCTCCTCATGGGCACTTTTGTTTTTGAAGTCCTGTGTATAGAGTGATCCAAATAGGCAACAGATTGCTTCATTCATTTGAGTAGTTCAGCCTCTGGTCTAAAATCCCAACAGTGTGTGCCTGGAATTATCCATCTAAAGCGTTTTAGTTAAACCATCTCCTCTTTGTCCACAGCTGGGTACCCTGCTGCCCAGCCCAGTGCCCATGCATACTCCCAGCCCGCCGCGGGCTATGGAGCCAGTGGATATGAGAGCGCTGCTGCTGCTGCCCCTGCTGCCTCTCAGCCAACCTATGCATCCCAGCCAGGCTATGCAGCCCAGTCTGCCTACGCTGGCTACAGTCAGCAGCCTGCCTCTACTGCACCTCAGAGGTAGGCTAACTAGTGTTACATTAAGACCTAAGGGTATATTACAAAGCAGGATCAAGGAGTTGGCCATCTAACTTGCCAAAATATTCATAACTTTTTTTATTTTATATAAAGTTGTTTGAAATGGGCATGTTCTAATTGATTGAACAAACTAATAGACATCTAAGTTTAGCTATTTTAATTAATCATAAAATCTGTAGTTATTTCTGGTTGCTTAACTAATTGATTCTGCTTTGTAGTAAATCCATCTGGGTGTAATGGAGGTTGTTGTGCAGTTAGTTACACAATATTTTGTTAATGATTGTTCACATTAGAAGACAAGTTGCAGCTGGCAACTTATAAGAACCATCTACTGTGTAGAGCGTTTTTTTTCTCCCCAATTTCGTGGTATCCAATTGGTAGTAGTTAGTCTTGTCTCATCGCTGCAACTCCAGTACAGACTCGGGAGAGGCATAGGTCAAGAGCCATGCTTCCTCTGAAACACAACCCAGCCTAGCCGCACTGCTTTTTGACACAACGGACATCCAACCCGGAAGCCAGCCGCACCAATGTGTCGGAGGAAACACCGTACACCTGGCGACCTGGTCCGCATGCACTGCGCCCGGCCCGCCACAGGAGTCGCTAGTGCGCGATGAGACGAGGATATCCCTGCCGGCCAAACCCTCCCTAACCTAGACGACGCTAGGCCAATTGTGCGTCGCCCCATGGGCCTCCCGGTCGCGGCCGGCTGCGACAGAGCCTTAGCTCGAACCCAGAATCTTTCGTGGCACAGCTAGCACTACGATGCAGTGCCTTAGACCACTGCGCCACCCGGGAGAGATAGTTATGTAGCGCTCTTTGACCTGTTCAATCCCTGCCTGTCCCTAATCACTTTAGTTACAGTGCCAGCAGCCAGCCCGCTGGCTACAGCCAGAGCAGCTACTCTCAGCCAGGGGGATATGCTGCACCGCAGAGTGGGTACCAGGCCCAGCAGGGAGGCTATGGGCAGCAGCAGAGTGGATACCAGCAGCAGCAGCCCCCACCGCAGCAACAGGCTCCTGCTGCGGGCTATCCCCCTCAGGCCTCGGGCTCCTATGGGCAGCCTGCAGCCAGCCAGTATGGACAACAGAGCGGACCTCAAAGTGGTTACAACCAGTCAAGCCATTATAGTAAGAGCATCAGTCTCCTGCTATTTCAACACCCATGCCTACCTGCTATTTATTGTCATAGTCATGTGATTTTCCCTCCTTTTCCCTAACCTTGTTGTTATGCTATTCTGTAGATAACTACGGGCAGGAGGGCAGAGGCAGCTCTGGCTACTCTGGCTCTGAGCCTGCTGGGTTCCCAGGGTCAGGGGAGAGCCGTGGGCCTCCCAGGGATGGCTATGACAGGGGCGGCATGATGCACGGTGGCCGGGGCCGTGGGGGCATGGGCCGTGGAGGCATGGGGTAAGTGAGACTCCTTATTGCTTAACTTAACCTCCATCCACTCTTACAAGTGCTTCGTCAAGGCAGAGCAGGGCTGAGTCTGAAGTTTCCCTAAAACGTAAGTGGGCCCCTGAGATATAACCCTATAAAAGGATGACAGACAACAAATTTATTAGTGGGGGAAGTCAAACTGTTCACTTTTGTGTAAAATTAAAGATATAATGCCTACAGAAAGTTAGATGAAGGGACCCTCCATAAATGAGGACTAACTCTCAGCCCTGCCATATTGGCCAAAGGTAAGAAGGGAATATGTTTTCATGAATCAAAGAGTTGGGACTGACGTGTGAACAGAGAGCTGGACTCGTAAACTATTCAATCGGATATCCTTTGTTGCTGTACCGCAGCATATCATCCATAGCATTGATTATGGTAAATCTATTCACAAGGCTTCACAGGGTCACTGCTGTGGGCACACCTCACCTTCTAAAATTATTGCTTTGATGTTAAATACATTTTAAGATGGTTTAAGAACGTATCATTTTCATGGGTATTTATTCCATCCTCTGGTTTTTCTTTTAAAAAGCTGATCCAGAAGGTACAGTATTTGAGAGTATGCACTATGGAAGTTTAGTTAAATTAACTGATAATTTTAGGTTTTGGCTTGTGTTGACTATTGTTTATATAAAGGTATTATTTCACATGAATCTATGACTTGCTTCTTCAAACCACAAAGTTCTTATCTTTAAGCTAGCAAACCTTTGCAATAAAATACAATATTTTTTCACATTGGTGTTGGGAGGTGTGCCCCTTTCTGTCCAATGAGGTAATTTCTGGACAACATTTCTGGCCATTTAAGGGACCATTTTTGTCTCATGACCCGTGAGGAAGGTCTTTTAAAATAACTTTTTGTTTAATAAGCAAGATGCTTTGATTACTTATTCTAATACATTTTTTTGCATATTAGGTTGAGGTCAATGCACATGAGGTTTTTGTTTGTTGGGAAAACCGATAAAATACATTTCTTCAGGGCACATCCATGCAGAACCAAAGTTATCCCCCTTATAGGTTGTTGGTACTGTACTTGCCACCTGTAGCCTTTCATGTTTAGTTAAAGCTTTCTCAGCATTATGATAGGACCTCGAGAGTTTGAGTCGATGTTGATTCCATTGAGTATCAGACGGCTCAAGGTAATATTCCTGTAATAAGAAAAAACGCATCACATGTTCACTAGGTCACACCAGACTCCTATCGTGTTCACTTGTGTTTTGCCCTAGGTTTATATTACAGTAATAGGTTATTCAGTACATGGCTGTGTGTGTGTGCCCTAAAAGGATCATCAAAGTGAATAATACTGCTCTGCCAACATCACAATATTTGATTAATCACATTTTTTTTTACCTCAATTAGATAATGTTATTGATTAGCCCTGTTTTAAAGTTGAAAGTATATATCACAACCCTAGCTCTCAGCTGACATTGGTTAAAGTAGTCTAGAAATGTAGCTTCCCATCCATATGTTACTCATTCATTTACTTTCATACAGGATAGTTTTTTGTTCAAAATGTTTTGGGTCCGGTTTCCCAGACTCAGATTCAGCCTAGTCTCCTGAAAAGAATGCTGAGAATGCTTTTTAGCCTTTGCACTAGGCTTAATCTGTCTGGAAAACCACCCCCTTATGTGTGTTTTTGAAATGTGTTTTGGATTACAAATGTTTTGTTTAATCAAATGAACACCTTTTTTAACATGCTTTGTCACATTTACGCTACAGGTAACACAGTGAGAGCCATGTAAACCCAGCTTTATTCTATAAAGTGCCTGTACTCACTAAAGAGCCAGCATCTTAAACAACAAAGGGGTTAAACAACAGAGATTTTGGGTTCTGCCTAAAATCCAAGAGATGAGGATGGTGCTGTCTAAAGCGTGCTGGGAAACTCAAATTATACTATACAAATGTAACTTATTACTTTTACAGCATAACATTGTAACTTGGTCCAATTAAATTCTGTATTAGAATTGTGTAACTTCAAATCATCTTTGTAAAATGTACATGGATTTATTTTATTTTTTTCCTCCCCAAGGTGGCTATCACCTGTTTGTAATATTTCAGATCCATTGCATTTGAGCACTTAAATAAAGAAATGTTTTTTTTAGCTGGTTTCTTCAACTGTAAAGTGGACATAATGCATAATCAACTTACATTTACAGTTAAATATGTGATCTAAGCATTGTATTATCTCCAGGCTAGACATTTAGCCTTTACTTGTCTACATATGGAATGCATCTGAAATAGTTTTCCTTTGTAACAAATACCTGGGATTCTGTCCCATATTTCCCAAACGTAACAGATTTAGCACCCCATGGCTACCTCCAAACTATCCAGTATCTGCTATTGAATGCTGTCATTAAGAAGCCATTTAGTAAAGGAGTCATGCCACGTAGTTGCTGTTAATACCTTAATTCCCAATTAACTGGATTGCATAGACTGTATAGGCATGTTGGGGGGGTTGTTAAATGAGCTAGTCAGAACTGTGTCCGTCAACCTCCCCAAACGAGCCACGAGGCTCCAGACATGGAAGTGGCTGATAAAAGGGAAATCGCCTTCATATCTCCATTTATTCCCCCATAGCGTCGCCGGAGACAGAGGTGGCTTCAATAAGCCTGGTGGTAAGTTAACGAGTATTACACTGGCTAGTCCACTCCAGACCTTTACCTACTAGAGCATGTACGCTCTGAGCATTTACCTAAGCCCTTACATTACGTGTGTGTGTGTGTGTGCAGCGTTTTTTGGGTAGCCAAATATCTATATAGGTGGCTATTAGGATGGATGGAAATAGAGGAAAGGGGTACTTTTAACTCATTTTGGTTTATCACTCACTGCTTAAGGTAACCTTGAAAAGCAAGGTACTTATTTTACAATGACAAGTTAATGACAAATGCCTGCTGCTAAGAAATGTGTCGGGTTTGGAAAAATGGTTTTGCATTTACAATTTCATGGAGCAAACTCCTGGTATTTTTTGGGACTATCTGTGGTGGCATAAGAACTTTTCTTATGGCACACATTTTTATACGGAAGGGTCTGAGGTTTTATTTTGCATCATTATTAATATACACTCAGTTGCCAGTTTATTAGGTACACCCATTTAGTATGCCCCTTTGCCTCCAGAATTGCCTGTATTCTTTGGGCCAGGGAAACGTTGCTCAGTATCAAGGGACCTAATGTGTGCCAGGAAAACATTCACGACAACTGGCACAAGCATGTACTCTTGACGGCAGGCAGGCTGGGGCCATGGACTCATGTTGATTTACACACAATCCTGACTGCCATTAGCATGATTCAACAGGAACTGGGTTTGGTCAGACCTGGCAATGTGTGGTCGTCTCCTGCTATAGCCCAGCCGTGACAAGGACTCACTAGTTGTGTGTTCCAAGATGCTGTTCTGCAAACCACTGTTGTACTGGGTTATTTGCCTGTTTGTGGCATGCCTGTCAGCTTGCATGATTCTTGCCATTCTCCTTCGACCTCAACGAGCTGTTTTTGCTCACGTGACTGCCGCCAATGTTTTAGTTGTCACACCAATTTCGGTAAACCCTAGACACTCGTGCGTGAAAAGCCCGATATGCCGGCCATTTCTGAGGTACCGGAACCGGTGCACCTGACACCTATGATCATACCACGGTCAGTCTCTTAAGTCACTCGTTTTGCACATTTCTAACGTTCAACCGAGCAGTAACTGAATTCCTCTTTGCCTTATATAGCAAGCTACGGCCACGTGACTCGCTGTCTTGTAGGAGCAAACCATTTTTGTGAATGGGGTGGACTCCTAATATACTGGTTACTGAGTCTTCCACTTAAGAGGGGAACATGGTTTACCACAGTACCATTTTCAATTTTCCCAAATGTCTGACACCTGTGTTTTTGGAGGAGTGTGTCTGGGTTGTCACTTCAAATTCTCTTCAGCAGTGGACCTGAGTGGCACAAACTGACTTTTCTTTGCCTTTTTCTCTACCTTGCCTGGTGGACAACAGGACCCATGAACAACGGGGCAGAGCGTGACATGGGTAAGTAGACACAACTGACCATCAAACTTTCAGCGTTTATCTTACAGATTTGGCAGTATTGCATCCACCTGAAAGTCTTTTGTTGCGTTCATCTTGAAGTGGCTTTGCCTAATGGCGTATGCTATGAATCTGACATGAAGGACAGTATAGTGGCAGTGTGTTCAGGCTTGTTTTAAACAGCAGTTCTGTCTGTTCAGGGCGCCCTGAGGAGCAGGATGACTCTGAGAACAGCACCATCTACATCACAGGACTCACGGAAAGCGCAACTCTGGAGGAGATGGCTGTTTTCTTCAAACACCCTGGACCTATAAGGGTGAGGATATGCTCTGAAACTAAATAATTTCAATTTAAACCTGTATTAGGTCTCATACATTCCATTTGTTCCCCTGTATTCATCTAGCATCGGTATACCTCAACTGCTAAATTGTTGCCACAAAAATGTCTCTTTAAAACTCAAAATTGTTCGCATGGTCCCCATTGGATGTTTAATAATATTTAAGCAAAATGCATAGAATTGTAGAAAATGATCTTTCACACTACAGAATTCTCAGCTCCATGGAGAAATGTATAGAACTGCAGGAAATTGTCTAAGAAAAGGCACATTTTGCTCTCGGCTGCCAATTCCGGACAGATTCAAGTTGTGCCCTCCCCCTTTCACAACCGTTGCCGCCACGGCATTAATAAATAGGGGAAACACGGCATTCCTTCAGTCTTTCCCAAAGAATGCTTTTATAAATGGCCACTGCTAATCTCTTGTATTGTTCTCATTTTAATTGGAGGATTGAACAGTTTTAGAAATGCTATAAAAAAGAAAAATACAACTGCAGATAGTTGTCAATGGTGTGGTAGTTTGACTTGAGTGATTCATTCCTCTGTTAATGTTCAGATGAACCGGAGGTTGGGCAAGCCTGCCATCAACATCTACACAGACAATGATTCAGGGAAGCCTAAGGGAGACGCCACTCTGTCCTACGAGGAGCCCCTCTGTGCCAAAGCTGCTGTGGAGTACTTCGATGGTTAGTCTCACTGGCCCTGTTAAACCGACATCAGCCTATTCTCTGCTGTTACCCTTGAACTGTCCAGATTAATGCATAAATGTACTGTAGAATACAAGAAATGACCAGTAACCCAAGCCTCTCTCCATTTTCTATTTATTCCTGTTTCCTTCTGTTCATGATCTCCACAGGGAAAGAGTACCAGGGAAAGAGGCTGAAGGTGTCCATGGCTCGCCGTAAGCCCATGATGGGTGGGATGAGAGGGGGCATGCCCATGAGGGGTGACATGATGGGCCGTGGAGGACCTGGAGGTAAATGTCCAACTTTCTTTTGTGGGACTTAAATTTTCAGTTTTGAACAAGAAGGTATTGTCCCACGTTGCCGTGACCATTAAGTGAAATACTGAAACGACCTCTGGTGTTAGGCATGATGGGCCGTGGAGGGGAGCGTGGAGGTTTTGTCCCACGAGGAGGACCACGTGGCATGGGCAGAGGTGGACCAGGGGGCCCGGGTGGCAACATACAGCAGAGAGCTGGAGACTGGGAGTGCCCCAGCCAGTAAGTACCTCAAGAAAAATGTATTTTCCCTTTCCCCTTTCCCCTTTTTTAAATGTACAGTTTTTGTGTCTAACGTGTACTGACTGAGTGGTTGTCTTTCTCAGGGGCTGTGGCAACCAGAACTTTTCCTGGAGGATGGAGTGTAACCAGTGCAAAGCTCCCAAACCAGAGGGCTTTGGGCCCCCTTCAGGTACGGCTCTCACCGGCACAGCAGCGCTATTGTCAGGGCCTGATTCATAACTAGACAGGAATAGACGGGAATCAATATAAGTGTTATTTGAGCAACACGGGCTGATTCTTATTTCATATATCTTAAAGCTTGAAATGTAAACATACAAATCAAACCGGTTTATCACCTTGACTTCGGGGCCCATGCTTAGCAGTTGTACTTGATTCGTGTCAACTCTTGGGAAACATGAAATCATCTATGTGCAGCAGTCAGCTCACTGTAATGAAACACTTTGGCATTGGAGGACTTGTTCTGTGTTCACTTGGAATGCCACTTATGTTTAGTAGTCATATTTCCCTCCCTGTGAAGTACTCCATGATATGAAGTTCAGTTGTCTTTGGATGTTTGGAATTTCCTGGTACTATCATTACCAGCAGCCCAAATTATATCAACAGCGATCTACACTGTGTATCATACAATATGTCTACAATAGCCTGTGGTGGCAAGCTAAACTGGGCCTTGTGTGGTTTTGTTCAGGTGGTGAGCGAGGCAGGGGTGGCATGGGGATGCGTGGGGGCAGAGGGATGGACCGTGGCGGACCAGGAGGGCCCGGTGGTCCTGGCGGCTTCCGTGGAGGATGGGGAGGTGACCGTGGCGGTGGCTTCAGAGGGCGTGGTGGAATGGACCGAGGGGGATTCCGAGGGGGTAGCAGGGGAGGACCACCGATGGACAGAGGAAGGGGAATGGGGAGAGGAGGAATGGGCGGGCCCCCAGGCAAGATGGATATGAGGTAAGGGGATATGTTGGACTGCTTTCATCATACTCAAATATTATTTGCTTACTTAATGCATGTTTGTTAGACACTAAATTATGTTTTTTCCTCTCATAGGGACCATCGCCAGGAACGCAGAGACCGACCCTACTAAAAGAAAGCAATTAAAATGTTCCATCTGACGCAGGATTAGATTTTTAAAATGAAAATTTTAATTTATGATTCCATATTATAAATGGTTATATAACTGCTTTTGAAATACTCTGCAGTTTCATTCAACTCCTAGTTAAATGTTTTGTTTTTAGTTTTGTTTACCCTTGGTTCAGTTATTGACTTGTGCACGTTTATTTTTGCATTTCTTAGATGTACAGACTGATTTTTTTGGACAGTGTATTGTAAAACATGACACGTTTCTTTTTTAATTGTAATTGCTTTTCCTTCCCACAGTTGTGTAATGAACAATTTTGAAAATAAAATTTCCACTCCTATTTGATGCTAAGAGAAGTTCAGATCCATTGCTGTTATGAGGCATCGTGATTGGTTGACTTTGCATTTACATTTTCAACTGTTCTAGAGTGGTAGGAATTATACAGTATTTGACAGCTCTGCTCCTTCAGCAGGTTTCTCTTAATGAATTGTCCACTAGGAGGCACTATGTAGTCTGCAGCTTTGCAACAATACCAGCATAATAGATGCATCCATTTTCCCAAAGATATAGTGGCTGTCAAGACTTCTCTAAGCCATAGAGGATATATAACTGGTCTGTGACACTTCATGTTGCATTTGTAATCATATACAGTGCATTCGGAAAGTATTTGGACCCCTTTCTCCATATTTTGATGACATTACAGCCTTATTCTAAAATGGATTAAATAAATAAAATCTACACAGAATACCAATACCCCATAATGACAAAGCGAAAAGATTTGTAGAAAATGTTAAAGTATTACAAATAAACAAAGCCTTATTTAGATAAGTACTCTGACCCGTTGGTATGGGACTTGAAATTGGGATCAGGTTTGTCCTGTTTCCATTGATTATCCTTGGTGTTTCTACAACTTGATTGGAGTCCCACCCGTGGAACCTGGCACCATCCCTATGGTGAAGGCAGCATCATTCTGTGGGGATGTTTTTCAGAGGCAGGGACTGGGCGACTAGCCAGGATCGAGGGAAAGATGAACGGAAAAAAGTACAGAGACATCTTTGATTAAAACCTGCTCCAGAGTGCTCAGGACCTTAGACTGGACAACGACCCTAAGCACACAGCCAAGACAACGCAGGAGTGGCTTCGGGACAAGTCTCAATGTCCTTGAGTGGGGCAGCCTGAGTCCGGACTTGAACCTGATCGAACATCTCTGGAGAGACCTGAAAATAGAAGTGTAGTGACGCTCCCCATCCAACCTTACCGCTTGAGAGGATTTGCAGAGAAGAATAGGAGAAACTCCCCAAATATAGGTACGCCCAGCTTGTAAATTCATACAAGAGGACTCGAGGCTGTAATCACTGCCAAAGGTGTTTCAACAAAGTACTGAGTAAAGGGTCTGAATACTTATGACATCTAAAATTAAATTTTTAAAAATGTATACATTCCCAAACATTTCTAAATATTTTTGCTTTGTCATTATGATGTATTGTGTGTTGATTGAGGGAAAACTATTTACACATTGTTACATTAGCCTCATTTTTAACAATGTGGTAAAAGTTGAGGTCTGACTACTTCCTGAATTAACTGTATAATGACTAGTGAATGAAGAGGTACTTGGTCAAAAATGACTGAACTAAATTGTACATTTGCTGGTGAGAATAGACCGACTGCCTTCAGGCTTTTTTACAGAATTGCGATGACGTCTTTGCAAGTTATTTTCGTTGTTTGAGAAACCTCTCAATCATATCAAGAGGCAATGGATGTTATTAACCAGATGTCAGCCTCCCCTGGCTGTGACTTATACCACATTTCTTAATGCATCTGTTCAGCATATGTCCAGACATTCTCAGAGCACTTTTGATAATCACTCTTCACTTCCCAATGAGAATGAATTGAGCTTTGTTTAAATGTAACAGTTGTGTTTGCTTTTATAATCCAGTCTGTTTGTATACCTGTAATCACTTTTGACATCACAGACAGGGTGCATTCATTGTACGGTGTCCTGGTTATCAAATTAAATATGAACGCTCGAAATGCTCCAGCCCTAACTTCTCAAATGTCTAATTTCCAGTTAAAGAGCAAAGCCCAGTGTTTTGTGTGCGGGTGAAGTCCGGTCACAGCTGATGAGAGCTCTCTGATGACTGGGAGCCAGTTGCTCATGCTGGGGAACTGAGCACGGTGTGTGAGTTGTCTGTGTCACAGAAAAGCTGATTCATCCCGGCCCAGAAAATGATGTCATCCCACCAGTCTCTTTCTCCCTCCACCACCCTCTCTCTCTCTTAAAGAAACAACTGTATTTTTCAAATCAAAACAAGGCCCTCCTTTTTCCATACTGAAATTCAAATCATCACATAACAGCAGAGCAGCATGTGCAGAGACAAAAATGGTGCAGCTGTTGTTTCAGACAGTGCTTGTCTGGCTCTGCCTGTGAACTGGAATAGCAGTGGGAATCCAAAATGAAGTTTGAATATAAACAGGCTAGGTATCAAAGTGTAACTACTAGGCTTATTTCATATTGACACAGAGCGACCAATAGTATAGGTCTTCTATATTGAGATGCAACTTGGGAAGGAACTTTTTCCCCCCTGCCCTGACACTTCGTCTGATGGATGTGTATGTGGATACCTGCTCGACAAACATCTCATTCCAGAATTATGGGCATTATTATGGAGTTTACTTACTGCTATAACATCCTCCACTCTTCTGGGAAGGCTTGCCACTATATGTTGGAGTATTGCTGCAGGAACTTGCTTCCATTCAGCCACAAGCATTAATCGAGGTCGGGCACTGATGTTGGTTGATTAAGCCTGGTTCGCAGTCGGCATTCCAATTCATCCCAAAAGTGCTCAATGGGGTTGAGGTCAAGGCTCTGTGCAGGCCAGTCAAGTTCTTCCACACCAATCTCAATAAACCATTTCTGTATGGATCTCGCTTTGTGCACAGGGGCATTGTCAAACTATTGCCACAAAGTTGGAAGCACAGAATTATCTAGAATGTCATTGTATGCTGTAGTGTTGATTTCCCTTCACTGGAACTTAGGGGCCTAGACCAAACCATGAAAAACATGGTGAAGCGTGATTCATCACTCCAGAGAATGAGTTTCCACTGCTCCGGAGTCCAATGACGACGAGCTTTACACCACTTCAGCCAATGCTTGGCATTGCGCATGGTGATCTTAGGCTTGTGTGTGGCTGCTTGGCCATGGAAACCCATTTCATGAAGCTCCCGACGAACAGTTATTGTGCTGATGTTGCTTCCAGAGGCAGTTTTGAACTCGGTAGTGAATATTGCAACCGAGGACAGACGATTTTTACGCACTCGGCGGCCCCGTTCTGTGAACTTATGTGGCCTACCACTTCGAGGCTGAGCTGTTGTTTCTCCTAGAGGTTTCAACTTCACAATAAAACCACTTACAGTTGACAGGGGGAGCTCTAGCATGGCAGAAATGTGATGACCTGACTTGATGGAAAGGTGACATCCTATGACTGTGCCACGTTGAAAGTCACTGAGCTCTTCAGTAAGGCAATTCAACTGCCAATGTTTGTCTATAGAGATTTCATGGTCATTGTCAGCAACGGGTGTGTTTAAAATAGCCGAATCCACTCATTTGAATGGGTGTCCGTGTGTGTATGTATGTATGTGTGTGTGTGTAATAGATATATATCTCACCGATTTCCCCAGAATGCTTAATGCACATGCTCGTCTGAGGGACGGATTACATCACTGGTAGAGGACTTCCCTTATACTGCTTTCTCCTCCTCACCCCTCACTCCTTTTACATTCAGCTTTCAATTCTACATAATGAACCACAGCTAAAATTATTAGCCCAACACAATCTGCTTAAATAGAATTACTTTCGCCTCCCGCCAAAGATCTCGAAGGCACAGCAAAACTAAAGTGGAGTTAGTGTGTTGACAATCTTTGAAGGCTAAACTGTAGACTTTTCTTGGTCGTTACATTGTAATATTAATTTCTGCTTCCTTTGGAGTAATCTGGATACTAATTTGGACCAATTTGTCCTGTAGTAAAATGGGCATGCCTGAATTTGATGCAGTCTTCGGACGTAGGCTGCCTGATGACCTGCTAATGTTTCCTTGGCAGGTTTTGTCTGCCTTTTCAAGCCGGAGGAAATAGACTCGCCTCCCTCTCTTTTTTCTTGCCCCGTGTCCTGGTGTGAAAGTGATTTGGTGTTTTAGCAATGACATAAACAAGTGTAAGGACAGATGGTGAGGGTGTGCTTTTTAAAACGACTAGGGTGTCATTAATTCTACACTTTTGAACTCGTTCAAAGTGTAGGCAATATTACAGCTCTTGTTCTGGGGGATGGTTTCAGTTTGTTTCTTTCGACAAACGTCGTCCTTGACAGAAAATGTACACAGGTCAAAGGTATGTAAAGAATGAACATGTTTTTTATGAGAATGAAGTTGTATAATTGAGTAAATCTTGGTCATGAACATTAACCACACAGTGAGGTCATTGCGTCATTTGAAATATTGTCAAGATAGTATAATGATGGTATTTTCTTTGACGGCTTATGATGTGCATTTAAAGACGGTGATCGCTTACCCGTGGTCCGTTAATTCTCGATGTCATGTTTTTTCTCACCATGTGAACACTTATGTTCTTTATCTTCTTATGATAGCTGTAGCCTAATGTAAACATGCGTTCCACCCTTTTATCAGTACACTAACTTCACGAGCTGATATTACATTATTATAGGCTACTGCAGGTAATAATGTAGGCCTTTGTAGCCTAACAACCTACTTGATCTTAAATGCCCACAGCTCATGTGCCATATCCAACGTATTAATGCGCATCTGCATGGTACAGTGTGACAGGTTGTCAATTGTCAACTCTGCAATTGAAGGCTATATCCTACGCAATAGGTGTTTCATTCAAAAAGAATGGCTACCGTTTTTCAGTGGTATAAACCCTAGGCTATGCTATATTATTGTCAAGCGGTGGATACAGGGTTAAGTTTTTCCCCCTTCTACCGGCGCTTATCCCTCATAATGGGATATGCCACTGAATCGCTCTGCCTGTCTCTTGTCTAAGCTAGAGCCGGTCAGCATGCTTATAGCAGGAGGCGGTGCAATATGGGCCGAGCAATTAATGAGCGGGGGACGATGTTACTCGGCAAGGGAACTGTTAAGCCTGCCACTGGTCCTTGTGGAGTCTTTATATTGAGGGAGACTGCGAAGAAGTGATTTGGACCATCCAGGCAAACCAGCAACATGACTATCGCAACGCATTGTATATTCACCGGGGTAGGATCTAGGGCACCGGGAAGCTTTATTCATTGGGTGTGTATCCATCTGTAGCTAACCATACCGGTTTCTCTCTCTCCCGCAGTTGGAGTTCGGTGAGAAATAGCGATGCTATCATTATAGGAAACTGATATCACGCAGACATCCGGAAACGCATCCACGCGCCACGGTTTTCTAGCATGATGTCAATATGCTTTAACAATACAAAGGATTCATTCAAGGACCTCGATTGAGATGCCGTATATGCGCGTTTGTCATGGGTGCGTCGACGCGGTTAATTTGCTCTGCTCCATACGGTTTTGGACTGTGTTTATGGAATGATCCCATCTGGAATGATTAAATAGCCTGCATTGATACATATTCCGACAATATGGCTGATCAGAGTAACATCCAGTCTGCTGCTTCCAAAAGCATCCGGCCGTTCAAGTCCAGCGAGGAATACCTGTATGCCATGAAAGAGGACTTGGCCGAGTGGTTTAACACGCTGTATGACCTGGATATAACGGCGGACACCTTTATGGAAGGGCTGGAGACTGGCTGTGCCCTCTGTCGGCATGCCAACAACGTGAATCGCGCAGCGCTGGACTTTCAACTGGAGTACCCAGAGGCTGCACAGTCATTGAGGATGCCAACCAAGGATGTGGTCTTTCAGTCAAGAAACGTGGTTCCTGGCTCGTTTTTGGCTCGGGACAACGTGTCCAATTTCATCGGCTGGTGTCGTCAGGAACTGTGGATCAAGGATGTTCTCATGTTCGAGACCAACGACATAGTGGAGAAATGCAACGAGAAGAACTTTGTGCTGTGCCTGCTGGAGGTGGCGAGGCGTGGCGCCAAGTTCGGCATGCTGGCCCCGATGCTGATCCAGCTAGAGGAGGAGATCGAGGAGGAGATCCGGGACCAGGAGAACCTGGGGGAGCCCAGCCCAAGCCTGCTTCCAATAAGCAGGGCTTTCGTTCGGAAAGAAAGTGTGGTGGATGAACCCGAGCCTGCCCCCTATGCACATTGGCAACAGAAACAGAGGGTGCTGTGTGACATGAGAAACTTAGATGAGTTGGTAAGTAACACCTCTCGGGTGTATTGTTTCACTGATATACCTACAATTGAGTTTGGGAAAAGGAAAGGAAAAATTACTGCACAGCATGCCCTCCTATTACATTTCCATAAGTGTTTAGTATGCCTAGCTGTTAAGAGCATTGGGCCAGTAACCGAAAGGTCGCTGGTTCAAATCCCCGAGCTGACTGGGGGAACAATCTGCCGTGCACTTGACCAAGGCACTTAACCCTAATTGATCCTTTAAGTCACTCTTGATAACTGTCTGCGAAATGACTAAAATTTCAAATGTAGGATGCAGACCGTTCTTAAATACACTGCTCAAAAAAATAAAGGGAACACTTAAAACAACACAATGTAACTCCAAGTCAATCACACTTCTGTGAAATCAAACTGTCCACTTAGGAAGCAACACTGATTGACAATACATTTCACATGATGTTGTGCAAATGGAATAGACAACAGGTGGAAATTATAGGCAATTAGCAAGACACCCCCAATAAAGGAGTGGTTCTGCAGGTGGTGACCACAGACCACTTCTCAGTTCCTATGCTTCCTGGCTGATGCTTTGGTCACTTTTGAATGCTGGCGGTGCTTTCACTCTAGTGGTAGCATGAGACGGAGTCTACAACCCACACAAGTGGCTCAGGTAGTGCAGCTCATCCAGGATGGGACATCAATGCGAGCTGTGGCAAGAAGGTTTGCTGTATCTGTCAGTGTAGTGTCCAGAGCATGGAGGCGCTACCAGGAGACAGGCCAGTACATCAGGAGACGTGGAGGAGGCCGTAGGAGGGCAACAACCCAGCAGCAGGACTGCTACGTCCGCCTTTGTGCAAGGAGGAGCAGGAGGAGCACTGCCAGAGCCCTGCAAAATGACCTCCAGCAGGCCACAAATGTGCATGTGTGTGCTCAAACCGTCAGAAACAGACTCCATGAGGGTGGTATGAGGGCCCGACGTCCACAGGTGGGGGTTGTGCTTACAGCCCAACACCGTGCAGGACAATTGGCATTTGCCAGAGTCACCAAGATTGGCAAATTCGCCACTGGCGCCCTGTGCTCTTCACAGATGAAAGCAGGTTCACACTGAGCACATGTGACAGTCTGGAGACGCCGTGGAGAACGTTCTGCTGCCTGCAACATCCTCCAGCATGACCGGTTTGGCGGTGGGTCAGTCAGGGTGTGGGGTAGCATTTCTTTGGGGGGCCGCACAGCCCTCCATGTGCTCGCCAGAGGTAGCCTGACTGCCATTAGGTACCGAGATGAGATCCTTAGACCCCTTGTGAGAACATATGCTGGTGCGGTTGGCCCTGGGTTCCTCCTAATGCAAGACAATGCTAGACCTCATGTGGCTGGAGTGTGTCAGCAGTTCCTGCAAGAGGAAGGCATTGATGCTATGGACTGGCCCGCCCGTTCCCCAGACCTGAATCCAATTGAGCACATCTGTGACATCATGTCTCGAGGTCTGGGAGGAGATCCCTCAGGAGACCATCCGCCACCTCATCAGGAGCATGCCCAGGTGTTGTAGGGAGGTCATACAGGCACGTGGAGGCCACACACACACTACTGAGCCTCATTTTGACTTGTTTTAAGGACATTACATCAAATTTGGAACAGCCTGTAGTGTGGTTTTCCACTTTCATTTTGATTGTGACTCCAAATCCAGACCTCCATGGGTTGATAAGTTTGATTTCCATTGATCATTTTTGTGTGCTTTTGTTGTCAGCACATTCAACTATGTAAAGAAAAAAGTATTTAATAAGAATATTTAATTCATTCAGATCTAGGATGTGTTATTTTAGTGTTCCCTTTATTTTTTTGAGTAGTGTACATTCTCCCATATTGAACAAAAATAACTATCAAATTTCCTAAAACAACACATCCCCAGCCCTTGTCCAAGAGAAAAACACATTCAATGTTGTTTCATGGTGCAAAAGCAACCCATGGAACAGTTGAATGCAGTCCTGACCTATAGGAATGCTCTCCCAGAGTTAAAAACATTACTGTGCCAGAAGTGAGGTCCCTTTCGTAAAAACGAATCTCCCTGATATGTTGACTCCCTGCTCTCCTGTGTGTGTTTAGAGTGCATGCTGCCTTACTGTGTGTTTGCCTCCTAATCCACACATTCTCTCACACACAGGCTCTAAAAGGCTGTGTAGGTAGGTAGCTGGTGACATTTTAAGGATTCCTCTAGGGAAATGTCACTTCAGCCCTGCCCCTACGAGGTGGTTGGCAATCAGGGGAGCTACTGCTCCTTCTTATTTGTTCATGTGCTTCTTATTTGTTCATGTGGAACAGTGCAGCTGTATGGTAAGTATTATGGTAGCTGGACACATTCTGACATCAGTGTTATACACAATCTATTATCTCTTTATAACTAACTAAGATGCTTCCATTTGCATGCAGATGGGGTGTAGTGTGTTCCCCCTGGGCTGTCTTAAAGCAGTCTTATACACCTCAACATCCAGTCCCACTGTGTGTGTGAGCATGAGAGAGGCATTGTTAGAGACAGAGAAACTAGCAGGCAGACCGGGGTTAGCTGCTGGAACGCGTGCTTAGGTTACGAGTGGAGAGGAATTCATATTTTGGTGCAGATGAGCAGAGTGAGGACAATGCCATCCTTTCACACCACAGATAGGAGTGGGAGGTAGACAGAGAGAGGGAGAGCCAGTCAGCAGTCAATACTCATGCTCACTTGGCCCTCTGTAGTAATTTTCACATGGCCAAGCACTAATTGCTTGATCACAACCATGAACACTTGCTTCTGAGGGCATACAGAGAGGTACTATGCACCCAACCCCTGACCTAGTACTAGTGCCCACATACACTCACTACCATAACTGGATACGCTGATATTACTATTACAAACTTTAATCTTGGTTGACTGCTGATGTTCCTTTGAGAATGTGTGAGGGCAAGGGGGTGAGACATGGTGTCTTACCTCATCACCCACCCACACCACTAAGGGATAGTGAGGGGACACAGCAAGTCAAGTGCATGTCCTTTTTCTAAGGGGCAGTATGACTCACCGTGCACGCTGAGTGAACTTCATACGATTCAGCTACCCTGAAAGCCTCTCTCTGTCTACCTGAATAAAGTGCCTGGATGCTGGAGGAAAACTGCCTGCATCAGCAACATGAGGCTCTCTCAGTAAGAAACCAGGAGGGCACAGAAAGGGGAACACACCAAAGCAGCATTATTAGTTACAGTCCTGCATAGTACAAGAATATAGCATTACTATACTGCAGTGTTCCTGTAAATGTGCTAAAGCATCCTGTTCCAGTTAATGCAGCTCTTTGAAATCCCTTTTGGTCTATAGATCTGCTCATACAGTATTTGATTTCTCTTTTGGAACTGACCTTGTCTGGATCATAGTGGCATTGAGGCAGGCCAGTCAATGCTGGCCCATATCTGGACTAAATGGACCAGCAGTAAATGAACTTAAATCGTACTTTTGTACAACTGGAGGGGTTTTGATCCAATAACAGTCAACAAAGCCAGCCACTGAATATCCACTAACCCTCAAGGCATTATGGGTCATCCACAACCTTAGTCACCGGTATTCTCTGCATTGCACTTGCCTCGGCCTTCCCATACTCTTGTATTTCCAATATAGATACTTCCCAGGAGATTGGTCTCTGTGTAATTACTGGAAACGTCATGAGCGCTAGATGGGGAGGGAGAGAAAGTAAGTTGAAGGGCTTAGTGATATTATCATTGGTCCACAGCTGTGTCACCAGCCGTGTTTCCAGTGTGCAGAGCAGTCAGTCATGCAGCCACGGCTGTTTTCTTGCATTGTGCTGGCCTTGTGGAGTGTCAGGAGGTTGGCCCTCTCTCTCGCAAGTCTTTTATTTTGAATAAAGGGAATTTTCATTTAAAGCTCTAAGCCCCTGGGTTTGAATAGTGTCTTTTGGCAAATCAGTGATAATCAAACTCTATTTTTGAACGTTTGTCACTAGTTACCACAGCCACAAAATCAAAAATGTCTATTGTAAAAATTCATTAAAGCAAAAATGATAATTTTAGAAAAATAAGGTTAGGGTTAGGCATAAGGATATAGGTGTGGTTAGGTTTAAAATCAGAATAGGTGGGTTTAGCCATAATTATCGCTGTGGTAACTAATGACAACCGATAGCCTCCTTCACACTAACTTTATGTTAGTGTCTGTCTTGATGACAATGATTCAAAGGGTTATCATATGAGCAATTATCAATCAATGACACTCAATTTGCTCTATTAATTAACCACCAGACGGCTAAGGACAGAAGTTCACTAACCTGGTGATCAGCTTTGCTCTATGGGTTAACTGACTTAGGCCTAAACTGTTGAAGTGCCAGCAGGAGTCTGGCTCAGGGATAGTTTTCTGATCTCTCCTATGATGCCATTCTGTCAAATTGTGGATAACAGAATGTTCTTACTGTCATCCATTACATTAAACTATTTATCAATCCAAGCAACTTCTCTTCTAAAATATATTACACCCGCACGCCTGACTAGCATCACCACCCTGGATGGTTCCGACCTTGAATATGTGGACATCTATAAGTACCTAGGTGTCTGGCTAGACTGTAAACTCTCCTTCCAGACTCATATCAAACATCTCCAATCGAAAATCAGATCTAGAGTCGGCTTTCTATTCCGCAACAAAGCCTCCTTCACTCACGCTGCCAAACTTACCCTAGTAAAACTGACTATCCTACCGATCCTCGACTTCGGCGATGTCATCTACAAAATAGCTTCCAACACTACTCAGCAAACTGGATGCAGTTTATCACAGTGCCATCCGTTTTGTCCCTAAAGCACCTTATACCACCCACCACTGCTACATATTCGTCGCCAGACCCACTGGCTCCAGGTCATCTACAAGTCCATGCTAGGTAAAGCTCCGCCTTATCTCAGTTCAATGGTCACGATGGCAACACCCACCCGCAGCACGCGCTCCAGCAGGTGTATCTCACTGATCATCCCTAAAGCCAACACCTCATTTGGCCGCCTTTCTTTCCAGTTCTCTGCTGCCTGTGACTGAAACGAATCGCTGAAGTTGGAGACTTTTGTCTCCCTCACCAACTTCAAACATCTGCTATCTGAGCAGCTAACCGATCGCTGCAGCTGTACATAGTCTATCGGTAAATAGCCCACCCATTTTTACCTACCTCATCCCCATACTGTTTTTATTGATTTACTTTTCTGCTCTTTTGCACACCAATATCTCTACGTGTACATGACCATCTGATCATTTATCACTCCAGTGTTAATCTGCAAAATTTTAATTATTCGCCTACCTTCTCATGCCTTTTGCACACAATGTATATAGACTCTCTTTTTTCTACTGTGTTATTGACTTGTTAATTGTTTACTCCATGTGTAACTCTGTGTTGTCTGTTCACAATGCTATGCTTTATCTTGGCCAGGTCGCAGTTGCAAATGAGAACTTGTTCTCAACTAGCCTACCTGGTTAAATAAAGGTGAAATAAAAATTAAAAATAAATAGAAAACACTCTTGAATAACGCAACAATTCACCAGCATGTGCAGGTAATTTAAGGGTTTATTGTCTTGTACGTACACATTAAATTAGCAGACAATTTTAAATGTTTTTATTTAACCAGGAAAAGCCCATTGAGACCTGGTCAAGAAGGCAGCAACAATCAATATATTACACAATCAAAACATACAACATGAAAAAAAAAAAGCATTTACACTCCTCTGTTAGTCTCCCATCAATATTTTAAATTAATTCAGTGGCACTAATATATCTAGATGAAGCATGGATTGTAGACTATTCCATGCCTCTTGTGCACAATACGAGAAGGCAGTCTTGTCTAATACTGTACATTTCCTAGCAATCACCTAGCAGACTGGGTATGGTAACTGCTGGTGGTGAAGGAGACCAGACTAGAGAGGTAAAGAGGGAGTTTAACCAAAAGGGCTTTGTAGGTGAATCGAATCAAATCAAATTGTATTGGTCACATGCGCCGAATACAACAGGAAAATAAAAGTAACTAATAATTAAACCGCAGCATTAAAATAATAAGTAAGTCTATATACAAGGGGGTACCGGTACAGTCAATGTGCGGGGGGGCACCGGTTAATTTAGGTAATATATAGAGTTAGTGACTATGCATAGATTATAAACAGAGTAGCAGCAGCGTAAAAGAGGGGTCTGGGTAGCCCTTTGATTAGCTGTTCAGAAGTCTTATGGCTGGATGTAGAAGCTGCTTAGAAGCTTTTTGGACCTAGACTTAGCGCTCCGGTACCGCTTGCTGTGCAGTAGCAGAGAGAATAGTCCATGACTAGGGTGACTGGAGTCTGACAATTTTTAAGGCCTTCCTCTGACACGGCCTGGTATAGAGGTCCTGGATGGCAGGAAGCTTGGCCCCAGTGATGTTCTGGGCCATACGCACTACCCTCTGTAGTGCCTTGCGGTCGGAGGCCGAGCAGTTGCCATTACCAGGCAGTGATGCAGCCAGTCAGGATGCGCTCGATGGTGCAGCTGTTGAGGATCTTTTCAGTCTCCTGAGGGGGAAGAGGCATTCACGTGCCTTCTACACAATTGTCTTAGTGTGTTTGGACACATACAATGTAGCTTTCATGCGCATATAAAGTGAGGTACAATCTATCATTTGGTACAAGGTACAATGGTGGGTGAGTGACTTGACATTTGTAATAAAGTGCTAGGATGCATGATAAACAGAGTCCGGAGAAGGCTGCATGCATATACAACAAGTCACCATAATCAATTACAGAGAGAAAAGTGTCCTGAACAGCCAGCTTCTTTCTAGCCATATGCGGGAAGCAAGCCTTATTACAAAAATAAAATCCCAATTTCAATTTAGGCTTCCTCACAAGATTATCCATATGAACTTTAAAGGACTTGTCATCCAACCATATATCTAGGTATTTGTAGGATGACACTTCAAAGGATAAGCTGCTAGATATGACAATGCTAACCTTCTCTGGCTGAGTGCTAGCTCTGGTAAAGGTCATGAATTTATTTTTTTGTACATTCAATACCAGTTTGAGACCACAAAGGGAGGCCTATAGGGACTGAAAAGCAGTCTGGAGCTCTTCAACAGCCTGAACCAGAGAAGGTGCACATGAATATATGACTATCATCTACATATAGATGCAGCTTTACTGGTTGTATCCCATTTCCCAAATCATTAATACACATTGAGAACAACACAGGAGCTAAAATGGAACCCTGGGGCACACCTCTATTAATCTTAAGAAAGCTAGACTTGTGATTGTCAGTATATACACATTGTGTTCTGTCAGAAAGATAGTTCCTAAACATATTTACTGCCCCTTCACTGAGACCAACGTTACTGAATCTAGCTAGCAACAATTCATGGTCAACTGAATCAATTGCTTTTGATAAATCAACTAACAGAGCAGCACAATGTTGCTTTTCATCAAGTGCATTTATGTAATTTTCCACTGCCATAGCTGCAGTTGTGGTGCTGTGCACTAATCTAAAGCCAGTATGTTCTTTTCAGTTAAGATGTTTTCTAACTGTGAGTTCCCTATGGATTCATAGACTTTGGCCAGGATAGGGTTTGGACATGGGACGATAGTTATTAGCATCTGAGGGATCTCCAACCTTTAGCAGTGGGAGAACATAAGCTGATTTCCAAATACTGGGTATGGAATTGGTCAAGAGACTCAAGTTGAAAATGTGAACCACAGGTTCAGTAAGAATACCAGCTGCTATCTGTAGGAGGTAGGGATCCAAGTTGTCTGGACCTGCAGACTTTTTAGTGTCTATTACCTTTAGTGCTTTATAGACCTCAGCACAATACACAGCTAACTCCTGCTAGCTAGGTAACAACATGCTTACGTTGGAATATCAATAATGAACGTTTACAACTCCCATACGAATATAAAAGTACAGTAACGTTATCATGCAGTATCATTCATATTATAATATAGCTAGGTAGTCGACACCAGAGATGTTAGAGAAAGGAGATGCTAGGAATCACATTGGGCAATGAATGTTGAAACGTATAACCGCCCACCCAGCACTGTCGACCAGTCGCGTTGTCACGCGGTTGCTAAGCTAATCATCACGCAATCCCTTCTCACAACTCTGAAAAGTTTTGTAATGTTGTACTTCTTAACAAAAGTTATGCTGATGTTGGGTTTTTGAGCTAGCACCCAATTGACTTACATTCACTCGTTGAAGGAGCGCTCTCATTGTCCAAGAATCACCCAGAACGCAACGCGCGGCCCATTGATGACGCATGGGAAACATAAACATTGGACGTAAAAAATACAAAAAAACGAAAAGTATTTCTGGCTACATAGCTAGGTAACGTTAGCTAAACCAAATCATTTCTGCATCTTTCTCACATCAAATCAAGCTTTATTTTTTTACTGCACATTTCAGACATGGAATGCAACGCAATGTGCTTTACAGGAAAAAAAATGAAAATAAAAGTTTAAATATTTACTACACAACAAACAAGGTTTTAAAAAAGAATGACAACTGAATGACTAAAAAGCCCCCTAAGGAAATGCAAAGCTACAAATATGTTTGAAGATCTCTTTTTTAAGAGAATGTTTCGGCCCCCCTCAGGTTCTCTGGCAGGCTATTCCAGAGGTTTGGGGCATAATAACTAAATGGCTGCCTCTCCATGCCTCTTGGTCCTAGGCTTTGGGAGTGTTAAAATATCAGTACTGGGCCTCCCGAGTGGCGCATTCTGTTTGTACACTTGTTTACATGGATATGCTTCTTAATTAAACCTATTTGCAACGAGCCATTACACTTCCTTATTATCATGGCATTTAATTATCATTCAGGTTATTACCTAATCAACATATGAAGAAAGGCCAAATTGGAGAGGATCTGTTGCATTTTCGTATTGACACAACATTAATGGGTCAAAATAAAAATGCACTATACAGTACCAGTCAAAAGTTTGGACACACCTACTCATTCCAAGGTTTTTCTTTATTTAGACAAAAAAAAAAATTACATTGTAGAATTATAGTGAAGACATCACAACTATGAAATAACACATGGAATCATGTAGTAACCAAAAAAGTGTTAAACAAATCAAAATATGTTTTATATTTGAAATTCTTCAAAGTAGCCACCCTTTGCCTTGCTGACAGCTTTGCATACCCTTGGCATTCTCTCAACCAGCTTCATGAGGTAGTCACCTGGAATGCATTTCAATTAACAGGTGTGCCTTGTGGAATTTCTTTCCTTCTTAATGCGTTTGAGCCAGTCAGTTGTGTTGTGACAATGTATGGGTAGAATACAGAAGATTGCCCTATTTGGTAAAAAAACAAGTCCATATAATGGCAAGAACAGCTTAAATAAGCAAAGAGAAACGACAGTCCATCATTACTTTAAGACATGAAGGTCAGTCAATCCGGAAAATTGTAAGTACTTTGAAAGTTTCTCCAAGTGCAGTCGCAAAACAATCAAGTGCTGTGATGAAACTGTCTCTCATAGGGCCGAGGGATCTCAGAGTTACCAGAGTTACCTCTGCTGCAGAGGATAAGTTCATTGAGTGGCGCAGCGGTCTAAGGCACTGCATCTCCTTGCAAGAGGTGTCACTACAGTTCCTGGTTCGAATCCAGTCTGTCACATCTGGCCGCGATTGGGAGTCCATAGGGCAGCGCACAATTGGCCCAGCGTGGCCCGGGTTTGGCCGGAGGTAGGCCGTCATTGTAAATAAGAATTTGTTCTTAACAGACTTTCCTAGTTAAATAAAATAAATAAATACAAATTAGAGTTACTAGCCTTAGAAATCGGCAATTAACTGCACCTCAGATTGCACCTCACAGAGTTCAAGTAAATGACACATCTCAACATCAACTGTTCAGAAGAGACTGCGTGAATCAGGCCTTCATGGTCGAATTTCTGCAAAGAAACCACTACTAAAGGACACCAAAATCAAATTGATTTATATAGCCCTTCTTACATCAGCTGATATTTCAAAGTTCTGTATAGAAACCCAGCCTAAATCCCCAAACAACAAGCAATGCAGGTGTAGAAACATGAGTTGGCTATAGGAAAAACTCCCTAGAAAGGCAAAACCTAGGAAAAAACCTAGAGAGGAACCAGGCTATGAGGGGTGGCCAGTCCTCTTCTGGCTGTGCCGGGTGGAGATTATAACAATAAGAAGAGACTTACTTGGGCAAAGAAACACGAGCAATGGACATTAGACCGGTGGGAATCTGTCCTTTGTCTGATGAGTCCAAATTTGCGATTTTTGGTTCCAACTGACGTGTCTTTGTGAGATGCAGAGAAGGTGAATGGATGATCTCCGTAAGTGTGGTTCCCACAGTGAAGCATGGAGGTGTGGGGGTGCTTGGCTGGTGACACTATCTGTGATTTATTTAGAATTCAAGGCATGATTAACCGGCATGGTTACCACAGCATTCTAGAGTGATACGCCATTCCATCTGGTTTGCGCTTAGTGGGACTATCATTTGTTTTTTAACAGGACAATGACCCAAAACACACGTCCAAGCCGTGTAACGGCTATTTGACCAAGAAGGAGAGTGATGGAGTGCTGCATCAGATGACCTGGCCTTCACAATCACCCAACCTCAACCCAATTGAGATGAGTTGGAAAAACAGAGTGAAGGAAAAGCAGCCAACAAGTGCTCAGCATATGTGGGAACTCCTTCAAGACTGTTGGAAAAGTATTCCATGTGACTACCTCATGAAGCTGGTTGAGAGACTGCAAAGCTGTCATCAAGGGAAAGAGTGGCTACTTTGAAGAATCTCAAATATAAATATATTTTGATTTGTTAGACACTTTTTTGTTACTACATGATTCCATATGTGTTATTTCATAATGATGATGTCTTAACTATTATTCTACAATGTAGAAAATAGTAAAAAATAAAGAAAAACCCTTGAATGAGTAGGTGTGTCCAAACTTTTGACTGGTGCTGTATATACAAAAGTGCTTCTGGAAGCAACGTCAGCACAATAACTGTTTGTCGGGAGCTTCATGAAATGAGTTTCCTTTGCCAAGCAGCCATACACAAGCCTAAGACCACCATGCGTAATGCCAAGCGTCGGCTGGAGTGGTGTAAAGCTCGCCACCATTGAACTCTTGAGCAGTGGAAAAGCATTCTCTGGAGTGATTATTCAGGCTTCACCATCTGGCAGTCCAACGGACTAATCAGGTTTTGGCGAATGCCAGGAGAATGCTACCTGCCCGAATGCATAGTGCCAACTGTCAAGTTTGGTGGATAAGTATGAATGGTCTGGGGCTGTTTTTCATGATCCGGGCTAGGCCCCGGTGGGAGTGGGGCTGACGGACAGCCGGCTGACACCAGACCAGAGGTTGATGGATGCAGAGAGATGGGACGAGGCCAACTCTGAGAAACAGAGAGCTGTGAGGAGGAGGAGAGAGGCAGAGGCCACAGATGCACTGGACAACGGTAACACACCGAGAAAGTGGGCAGGGTGGAGAGAAAGGTAAAGGGAGAGTTGATAAAGAAAAAGACTGATAGAAAGGGGCTGGGTGGAGAAGTGGGGAGAGAGGACACTTCAGACATTCCAGAAGTAGGGCTGGATTGATTGAGGGATTTCTATAAAGGTATTTTCTTCAGTCACATAACTTTGAATCATTCCTCCAGGTCCCATGACCTTTATGTAAATTATTATGAGAATAACAGTATTACCTGAAGTGAGCCTCACGACAAATGGAGGGGTAATGACAGGTCAAGTAGAGGAAAATAACAGATTAGGATTGAAGTGAAGAGCTACTGAAGGCTACTAGGGGAAGATTGTAGAGAGAGGACACAACAGACACTTCTAATCCTGGTAACATTGTTATAGTCCAACACTCTGTGTAGCGCTGTGACCTATTGTAGGCTGTATTTGATGTACCCATGACATGTCTCTCTTTTCCTCCCTCTGTTGGTGGTCAGAGTGTGATTATGATGACTCTGGTGAGTGGGGCTGGCCTGGCCCTGTTGTGCATCACCCTCCCCCACCCCCATATTTTTACGTTGACCCTCTCATTTGTGGTGGAAAAAGTACCCAGCTGTCATACTTAAGTAAAAGTAAAGATACACAATATATACAAAGTATGTGGACACCCCTTCAAATTTGTGGATTTGGCTATTTCAGCCACACCGTTGCTGACAGGTGTATAAAATAGAGCACACAGCCATGCAATCTCCATAGACAAACAGTGGCAGTAGAATGGTCTTACTGATCAGTGACTTTCATCGTGGCACTGTCATAGGATGTCACCTTTCCAACAAGTCAGTTCGTCAAATTTCTGCCCTGCTAGAGCAGCCCCGGTCAACTGTAAGTGTTGTTATTGTGAAGTGAAAATGTCTATAAGCAACAACAGCTCAGCCGCGAAGTGGTAGGCCGCATAAGCTCACAGAACGGGACCGGCGAGTGCTGACGTGCGTAACGCGTCACAATTGTCTGTCCTCAGTTTCAACACTCACTACTGAGTTCCAAACTGCCTCTGGAAGCAATGTCGGCACAGGAACTGTATGTCGGGAGCTTAATGAAATGGGTTGCCATTGCCAAGCAGGCACGCACAAGCCTAAGATCACCATGTGCAATGCCAAGCGTCTGCTGGAGTGGTGTAAAGCTCGCCACCATTGGACTCTGGAGCAGTGGAAATGCGTTTTCTGGAGTGTTGAATCACGCTTCACCATCTGGCAGTTCGACGGACAAATCTGGGTTTGGTCTGGGGCTGTTTTTCATGGTTCGGGCTAGGCCCCTTAGTTCCAGTGAGGGGAGATCTTAACGCTACAGAATACAATGACATTCTAGACAGTTTGGGGAAGGCCCTTTCCTGTTTCAGCGTCACTGATAAATAGGCTATGGACATGTTGCATGTATTTTGTATTTGTATTTTAATTATTGTCATTTTCGTCTTCATATTATAGCATAGATGTCCCCATCAGGAATAATGGGACCTATGTCATCCAAAAAGTTCAAATTTTGACTCATCTGTCCATAGAACATTCTTCTAAGAGTCTTGATGATAATCCAGGTTCTTCCAGGTGCTTTTTGGCAAACTTGAGTCAATGTTTTGGATGACATTAGTCCCATTATGTCTGGTGAAAACCAAACACTGCATTCCACAGTAAGAACCTCATACCAACGGTCAAGCATGGTGGTGGTAATGTGATGGTTTGGGAATGTAAAGTATATTTCTGTCATTGTTGTTTGTTAACTCAGGTTCCCTTTATCTAATATTACATTTTGGTTGAAGATCTGATAATGTTCAGTATCAAAATATGCAAAAATAGAGAAAATCAGAAAGGGGCAAATCCTTTTCACGGCACTGTACACGGGGTACCAGTACCGAGTCAATGTGCAGGGGTACAAGGTAATTGAAGTAGATGCTGTATGTATGTACAGTGGGGAGAACAAGTATTTGATACACTGCCTATTTTGCAGGTTTTCCTACTTACAAAGCATGTAGAGGTCTGTAATTTTTATCATAGGTACACTTCAACTGTGAGAGACGGAATCTAAAACAAAAATCCAGATAATCACATTTGATGATTTTTAAGTAATTCATTTGCATTTTATTGCATGACATAAGTATTTGATACATCAGAAAAGCAGAACTTAATATTTGGTACAGAAACCTTTGTTTGCAATTACAGAGGTCATATGTTTCCTGTAGTTCTTGACCAGGTTTGCACACACTGCAGCAGGGATTTTGGCCCACTTCTCCATACAGACCTTCTCCAGATCCTTCAGGTTTCGGGGCTGTCGCTGGGCAATATGGACTTTCAGCTCCCTCCAAAGATTTTCTATTGGGTTCAGGTCTGGAGACTGGCTAGGCCACTCCAGGACTTCTTACGGAGCCACTCCTTAGTTGCCCTGGCTGTGTGTTTCGGGTTGTTATGCTGGAAGACCCAGCCACAACCCATCTTCAATGCTCTTACTGAGGGAAGGACGTTGTTGGCCAAGATCTCGCGATACATGGCCCCATCCATCCTCCCATACGGTGCAGTCATCCTGTCCCCTTTGCAGAAAAGCATCCCCAAAGAATGATGTTTCCACCTCCATGCTTCACGGTTGGGATGGTGTTCTTGGGGTTGTACTCATCCTTCTTCTTCCTCCAAACACGGCAAGTGGAGTTTAGACCAAAAAGCTCTATTTTTGTCTCATCAGACCACATGACCTTCTCCCATTCCTCCTCTGGATCATCAAGATGGTCATTGGCAAACTTCAGATGTGCCTGGACATGCACTGGCTTGAGCAGGGGGACCTTGCCTGCGCTGCAGGATTTTAGTCCATGACGGCGTAGTGTGTTACGAATGGTTTCCTTTGAGACTATGGTCCCAGCTCTCTTCAGGTCAGTGACCAGGTCCTGCCGTGTAGTTCTGGGCTGATCCCTCACCTTCCTCATGATCATTGATGCCCCACGAGGTGAGATCTTGCATGGAGCCCCAGACCGAGGGTGATTGACCGTCATTTTGAACTTCTTCTTTTTTTAACCTTTATTTAACTAGGCAAGTCAGTTAAGAACAAATTCTTATTTTCAATGATGGCCTAGGAACAGTGGGTTAACTGCCTGTTCAGGGGCAGAACGACAGATTTGTACCTTGTCAGCTCGGGAGTTTGAACTTGCAACCTTCCGGTTATGAGTCCAACACTTTTAACCACTAGGCTACCCTGCCGCCCCTTTTCAGCCTCCTCAGGGGGAAGAGGCGTTGACGTGTGTGTGTGTGTCTGTGGACCATGATAATTCCTTAGTCATGTGGACCATAATAATTCCTTAGTGATGTGGACCTTGATAATTCCTTAGTGATGTGGACCTTGATAATTCCTTAGTGATGTGGACACCGAGGAACTTGAAGCTCTCGACCACCATAGTCCCTGTGCCCAAGAACGCCAACGTATCCTGTCTAAATGGACTATCACTCCACTACAGCCCTGTCGATATGGATGATGGCGTGCTCGGCCCTCCGTTTCCTGTATTCCTATCAGCTCCTTTGTCTTGCTGACATTGAGAGAGAGGTCTCTGACCTCAGTGTAGACAGTCTCATTGGTGATCAGGCCTAACACTATCGTGTCATCTGCAAACATAATGATGGTGTTGGAGTCATGCACATCCACGCAATCGTGGGTGGGAGTACAGGAGGGGACTAAGCAGGCACCCCCGAGGGGCCCCTGTGTTGAGAGTTAGCGTGGGGGATTTGTTGTTGGCTAGCCCATAGTACCTGAGGACGGCCCATCAATGAGTCCAGGATCCAGTTGTAGATGGAGGTTTTTAATCCCAGGTCCTTAGTTTAGTGAGGGCACTATGGCTTGGAGGGCACTATGGCGTTGACCGCTGAGCAGTAGTCAATGAACAGCATGAACAGGTTGAAAATGTCAGTGAAGACACTTGCCAGCTGGTCAGCGTATGCTCGCAGTGCAGGTCCTGTCCTGGTAATCCATCTGGCCCTGCGGCCTTGTGAATGTTAACCTGTTTAAAGGTCTTACTCACATCGGCTACGGAGAGCGTGATCGCACAATCGCCTGGACCAGCTGGTGCTCTCATGCATGGTTCAGTGTTGCTAGCCTCGAAGTGGGCATTGGCGGTATTTAGCTCGTCTGGTAGGCTTGCGTCACTGGTCAACTCAGTGCTGGGTTTCCCGTTGCAATCCATGATAGTTTGCAAGCCCTGCCACATCTGACGAGCGTCAGAGCCAGTGTAGTAGGATTTGATCTTGGTCCTGTATTAATGCTTTGCCTGTTTGATGGTTTGTCGGAGGGTATAGCAGGATTTGTCATAAGCATCCGGATTAGTTTCCCGCTCCTTGAAAGCTGCAGCTCTATCCCCAGTGCTCAGTGCGGATGTTGTCTGTATTCCATGGCTTCTGGTTGGGATATGTATATATGGTCAATGTCGTCAATGCACTTATTAATGAAGCTGGTGACTGATGTGGTAAACTGCTCAATGCCATGGGCTGAATCCCGGAACATGTTCCAGTCTGTTCTAGCGAAATAGTCCTGTAGCTTAGCGACCGCTTAATCGGACCACTTCCATATTGAGCGAATCACTGGTAGTTCCTGTTTGAGTTTATGCTTATAAGCAAAAATCCAGAAGAGTTATTTGCCAAGTCGAGGGTGAGGGAGAGCTTTGTATTGATCTCTGTGTGTAGAGTAAAGGTGATCTAGAGTTTTCACCTCTTGTTGCACAGGTGACATGCTGGTAGAAATGAGGTTAAACTGATTTCAGTTTTCCTGCATTAAGTCACTAGCCACTATGAGCGCTGCCTCTGGGTGAGCATTTTCTTGTTTGCTTATGGACCTATACAGCACGTTGAGTGCGGTTTTACTGCCAATATCGGTTTCTGGTGGTAAACAGACAGCTACGAAAAATATAGATGAACGCTCTTGGTAAATTAGTATAGAATCATGAGGTATTCTAACTCGGGCGAGCAGAACCTCAAGATTTGCTTAATATTAGCGATCACGCACCAACTGTTGTTAACAAAGAGACACACACCCCCTCCCCTGAGCTTCCCTGACGCTGCGGTTTTGTCCTGCCTGCCGAATATATAGTAAAAACTGAGTTATATTTAAGCAACGACTGAGAAACAGGATGTTACAGTTTTTCAGATCACGTTGGTTGGATAGTCTCGAACAGAGCTCATCCAGTTAATTCTCCAGTGATTGCACATTCGCCAGTTGAACGGATGGTAGAGGCTATTTATCCACTTTAATACATGCATTAACAGAATGTAACCAAATGGAAGGTATTCACGGTAAATAGCCTGTTATTCAAAAGGTAGGCTACCACATGGGCATTCATAAAATTGCATTGTGGGCTGACAGTATAGCCTAGGCTATTCATTCTACTTTGCAGGGATAGGAGGATGGCATTTTTTTTGCTGTCTTGCCTAGGGTGGTATATCGACCAGGACAGGGCCTGATCAGTGTTGATTAGTCTATAAATTAAGAAAAGATTCTGTATCAAGTTATACCATGCCAGGTTGGAGAGGATTGGGGCATTGTCCATTTGACACAACATTAGCCTCAGAGCCATAACAACTTTTTTTTTTTTTTTACCTTTATTTAACTAGGCAAGTCAGTTAAGAACAAATTCTTATTTTCAATGATGGTCTAGGAACAGTGGGTTAACTGCCTGTTCAGGGGCAGAACGACAGATTTGTACCGTGTCAGCTCAGGGGTCTGAACTTGCAACCTTCCGGTTACTAGTCCAACTCTCTAACCACTAGGCTACCCTGCCGCTAACCTTGTCGACTGCTGTTGAATAATTAATGAATAGTCCAAACCTTTTTTAAATACCTATTTATTTCATTACTAGCAAGCAATGAAAATGTACATTTGTATAAATGAATGTTCACCTCTTGAAACTAGGGGGCACTATTTTTATTTTTGGAAAAATAACGTTCCCAAAGTAAACCGCCTATTTCTCAGGACCAGATTGCTAGAATATGCATATAATTGACAGCTTAGGATAGAAAACACTCTAAAGTTTCCAAAACTGTCTGTGAGTATAACAGAACTGATATTGCAGGCGAAAGCCTAAGAAAAATCCAATCAGGAAGTGACTCATGTTTTGAAACTGTTGTGTTCCTATGCACCCCTATTGGCCAATGAAAGGGATATCAACCAGATTCCTTTTTCTACGTATTCCCTAAGGTGTCTACAGCCTTTTGACGTAGTTTCATGCCTTTATGTTGAAGAATGAGCGTAAACGACTACATTGCGGAAGTGGCCAGCTGAGGGCTCAGAGTGATTCTTGCGTAAAAGACGTAAAAGACTACGAGGTAGTCATTTTTCCTCTCGCTCCTACTGAAAAGCCAATTGCCCCGGTTGATATATTATCAAATAGATATTTGAAAAACACCTTGAGGATTGATTATAAAAAACGTTTGCCATGTTTCTGTCGATATTATGGATATAATTTGGAATTGTTTTCGGCGTTGTCGTGACCGCTATTTCCGGTGGATTTCTCAACATAAGGTGACCAACAAATGGAGGTATTTTGGGTATAAAAATAATCTTTATGGAACAAAAGGAACATTTGCTGTCTAACTGGGAGTCTCGTGAGTGAAAACAACCGATGCTCATCAAAAGTAAAGAAATAATTTGATTGCTTTTCTGATTTTCGTGACCAAGCTTCCTGCTGCTAGCTGGACATAATGCTATGCTAGGCTATTGATAAACTTACACAAACGCTTGTCTTGCTTAGGCTGTAAAGCATAATTTCAAAATCTGAGATGACAGGGTGATTAACAAAAGGCTAAGCTGTATTTCACTATATTTCACTTGTGATTTCATGAATATGAATATTTTCTAGTAATATTTTTTGACCGTTGTGCTATGCTAATTAGTGTAGTTGATGACAATTCTCCCGGATCCGGGATGGGTAGTTCACGCATTCATTTTTTGCTGAAGTGCCATAGCCTATAGTGCTCTACACCCCTGTACATCTAGCAGATTAGCTGCTCCTGCATCAAAGATGTATTTTACCTTTAATTAACAAGGCAAGTCAGTTAAGAACAAATTCTTATTTTCAATGATGGTCTAGGAACAGTGGGTTAACTGCAGATTTGTACCTTGTCACCTCAGAGATTCGATCTTGTAACCTTTCAGTCCAATGCTTTAACCACTAGGCTACGCGGCCGCCACTTTGAAGAAGAGATGTAGAACGTTTAACCTCAACAGACAGTTTAAGTTAGCTTAAAAATGTCTTATAATCATTTAGCAAACACTCCCACTAATAGGTAAATTTAATCTACATGAAAAGAAAGTTAATTAAATAAAAATCCAAAAATGAATGTAGGCCTATTTTAAACGGTTTTGACAGTTATTTTATTTTCAGAACTGTCAGTGACACAAATCAAATCAAATCAAATCAAATTTATTTGTCACATACACATGGTTAGCAGATGTTAATGCGAGTGTAGCGAAATGCTTGTGCTTCTAGTTCCGACAATGCAGTAATAACGAACAAGTGATCTAACTAACAATTCCAAAAAAAACTACTGTCTTATACACAGTGTAAGGGGATAAAGAATATGTACATAAAGATATATGAATGAGTGATGGTACAGAGCAGCATAGGCAAGATACAGTAGATGATATCGAGTACAGTATATACATATGAGATGAGTATGTAAACCAAGTGGCATAGTTAAAGTGGCTAGTGATACATGTATTACATAAGGATGCAGTCGATGATATAGAGTACAGTATCTACGTATGCATATGAGATGAATAATGTAGGGTAAGTAACATTATATAAGGTAGCATTGTTTAAAGTGGCTAGTGATATATTTACATCATTTCCCATCAATTCCCATGATTAAAGTGGCTGGAGTAGAGTCAGTGGCATTGACAGTGTGTTGGCAGCAGCCACTCAATGTTAGTGGTGGCTGTTTAACAGTCTGATGGCCTTGAGATAGAAGCTGTTTTTCAGTCTCTCGGTCCCAGCTTTGATGCACCTGTACTGACCTCGCCTTCTGGATGACAGCGGGGTGAACAGGCAGTGGCTCGGGTGGTTGATGTCCTTGATGATCTTTATGGCCTTCCTGTAGCATCGGGTGGTGTAGGTGTCCTGGAGGGCAGGTAGTTTGCCCCCGGTGATGCGTTGTGCAGACCTCACTACCCTCTGGAGAGCCTTACGGTTGAGGGCGGTGCAGTTGCCATACCAGGCGGTGATACAGCCCGCCAGGATGCTCTCGATTGTGCATCTGTAGAAGTTTGTGAGTGCTTTTGGTGACAAGCCGAATTTCTTCAGCCTCCTGAGGTTGAAGAGGCGCTGCTGCGCCTTCCTCACGATGCTGTCTGTGTGAGTGGACCAATTCAGTTTGTCTGTGATGTGTATGCCGAGGAACTTAAAACTTGCTACCCTCTCCACTACTGTTCCATCGATGTGGATGGGGGGGTGTTCCCTCTGCTGTTTCCTGAAGTCCACAATCATCTCCTTAGTTTTGTTGACGTTGAGTGTGAGGTTATTTTCCTGACACCACACTCCGAGGGCCCTCACCTCCTCCCTGTAGGCCGTCTCGTCGTTGTTGGTAATCAAGCCTACCACTGTTGTGTCGTCCGCAAACTTGATGATTGAGTTGGAGGCGTGCGTGGCCACGCAGTCGTGGGTGAACAGGGAGTACAGGAGAGGGCTCAGAACGCACCCTTGTGGGGCCCCAGTGTTGAGGATCAGCGGGGAGGAGATGTTGTTACCTACCCTCACCACCTGGGGGCGGCCCGTCAGGAAGTCCAGTACCCAGTTGCACAGGGCGGGGTCGAGACCCAGGGTCTCGAGCTTGATGACGAGCTTGGAGGGTACTATGGTGTTGAATGCCGAGCTGTAGTCGATGAACAGCATTCTCACATAGGTATTCCTCTTGTCCAGATGGGATAGGGCAGTGTGCAGTGTGGTTGAGATTGCATCGTCTGTGGACCTATTTGGGCGGTAAGCAAATTGGAGTGGGTCAAGGGTGTCAGGTAGGGTGGAGGTGATATGGTCCTTGACTAGTCTCTCAAAGCACTTCATGATGACGGATGTGAGTGCTACGGGGCGGTAGTCGTTTAGCTCAGTTACCTTAGCTTTCTTGGGAACAGGAACAATGGTGGCCCTCTTGAAGCATGTGGGAACAGCAGACTGGTATAGGGATTGGTTGAATATGTCCGTAAACACACCGGCCAGCTGGTCTGCGCATGCTCTGAGGGTGCGGCTGGGGATGCCGTCTGGGCCTGCAGCCTTGCGAGGGTTAACACGTTTAAATGTCTTACTCACTTCGGCTGCAGTGAAGGAGAGACCGCATGTTTTCGTTGCAGGCCGTGTCAGTGGCACTGTATTGTCCTCAAAGCGGGCAAAAAAGTTGTTTAGTCTGCCTGGGAGCAAGACATCCTGGTCCGTGACTGGGCTGGGTTTCTTCCTGTAGTCCGTGATTGACTGTAGACCCTGCCACATGCCTCTTGTGTCTGAGCCGTTGAATTGAGATTCTACTTTGTCTCTGTACTGGCGCTTAGCTTGTTTGATAGCCTTGCGGAGGGAATAGCTGCGCTGTTTGTATTCAGTCATGTTACCAGACACCTTGCCCTGATTAAAAGCAGTGGTTCGCGCCTTCAGTTCCACACGAATGCTGCCATCAATCCACGGTTTCTGGTTGGGGAATGTTTTAATCGTTGCTATGGGAACGACATCTTCAACGCACGTTCTAATGAACTCGCACACCGAATCAGCGTATTCGTCAATGTTGTTGGCTGACGCAATACGAAACATCTCCCAGTCCACGTGATGGAAGCAGTCTTGGAGTGTGGAGTCAGCTTGGTCGGACCAGCGTTGGACAGACCTCAGCGTGGGAGCTTCTTGTTTTAGTTTCTGTCTGTAGGCAGGGATCAACAAAATGGAGTCGTGGTCAGCTTTTCCGAAAGGGGGGCGGGGCAGGGCCTTATATGCGTCGCGGAAGTTAGAGTAACAATGATCCAGGGTCTTTCCACCCCTGGTTGCGCAATCGATATGCAGATAAAATTTAGGGAGTCTTGTTTTCAGATTAGCCTTGTTAAAATCCCCAGCTACAATGAATGCAGCCTCCGGATAAATCGTTTCCAGTTTGCAGAGAGTTAAATAAAGTTCGTTCAGAGCCATCGATGTGTCTGCTTGGGGGGGGATATATACGGCTGTGATTATAATCGAAGAGAATTCTCTTGGTAGATAATGCGGTCTACATTTGATTGTGAGGAATTCTAAATCAGGTGAACAGAAGGATTTGAGTTCCTGTATGTTTCTTTCATCACACCATGTCACGTTGGCCATAAGGCATACGCCCCCGCCCCTCTTCTTACCAGAAAGATGTTCGTTTCTGTCCGCGCGATGCGTGGAGAAACCCGCTGGCTGCACCGCTTCGGATTGCGTCTCTCCAGTGAGCCACGTTTCCGTGAAACAGAGAACGTTACAGTCTCTGATGTCCCTCTGGAATGCTACCCTTGCTCGGATTTCATCAACCTTGTTGTCAAGAGACTGGACATTGGCAAGAAGAATGCTAGGGAGTGGTGCACGATGTGCCCGTCTCCGGAGTCTGACCAGAAGACCGCTTCGTTTCCCTCTTTTTCTGAGTCGTTTTTTTGGGTCGCTGCATGGGAACCATCCCGTGGCGCTGGTTGTAAGGCAGAACACAGGATCCGCATCGCGAAAAACATATTCTTGGTCGTACTGGTGGTGAGTTGACGCTGATCTTATATTCAGTAGTTCTTCTCGGCTGTATGTGATGAAACCTAAGATGACCTGGGGTACTAGTGTAAGAAATAACACGTAAAAAAACAAAAAACTGCATAGTTTCCTAGGAACGCGAAGCGAGGCGGCCATCTCTGTCGGCGCCGGAATTAATTAATTACAATTACTGTCACAGGCCTACCTGTAGTGTGTTGTTCTCTCAGCTGTGGGCTTGGAAAGCACTCAGGCCCTGGAGTTAGTGGCCTACATAGAACTCTAATACAGGCTCATATACAATAACACATACATAACATACTTGGCCACTGATGCACTTACACAGCCATTAAAACTGTCCCTTAAAACAAATTAGCATAATAAAAAAATTACTGTCAAAATCTGAATATAAAAATATGTTTTTTGCATGGGCTGCATCTCAATCCACCACATGCGCTGATGCCAGCCTTCCGCATCTGCGGTGGAAGGTGGCAGAGCTACATCGATGTTTGTCAGACCAGGAGACATCCTGAAAATTGGTCTTCTCATGAAAACATTGGTAGCTTCCCAACGGTTTAGCTTACAAACTAATATGACCCCCTCTATGGAAACATCACCAACATGATGGTGTTTTTCTCTTCGACCCCCATAAGCGTCACAAACAAGTCGGTACAGCCGATCTGCCAACTTCTGTCTGCAGCGTCCAAACAGTTTGGGGTACACACTAATATGATCCACCATCGATAGTAGGCTACATGTCGTTTTTTTGTTCTCGGACAACCACAAGACTCATCTGAAGGTAGCCCGGTACCAGTAAAAAAAAATGAGAGTATATATGGAAGTAGTTTAGTGCCCTTACACCTTAGGGTTGCACATTCACTTACTACATTCAGGTTTTACACACACATACCGACACATACATTTTGCTGGCCAGCATGCACCCTCAAGGACAATAATGGCAGACGCTGGGAGCTCTGCCTGCGTTCTAAAAGGATGCCTTTTTGATTATTTCTCTCTCTCTCTCTCTCTCTCTCTCTCTCTCGTTGTTTCCGCAAAATTGTTTGTGTCTACTCCTCACCCTCAGGCTTAAATACTCGGCCTCTGGTTTGTTTCATAAACGCACAACTACCCCCCCACAACCCCCATCCCCCAACTTCTTCCCTTGGAGACGATAAGGCAACAAAGAAAGTATGATTTGTTGGTGGCAGGAGAGAGGAGAAGGGAAGAGACTGCCAGTGATGCCAACGCTGTAATCTATGGAGGTCATCTCACACTGAGATGGTCTGATGGGCCCTGGTGGTCTGGGAGTAGACACAGGAAGAGGAGCAGGCACTGGGGGGGGAGGGGGCTGCTGTATGACCACTTATGGTGCAGTTCATGCATTCAGAAAACAAGGAGAAACACAACAACAGATAGTATGCCTGGAGTGTCTTTACTGTACACTCTGCTACACCCGACTAATGAATTTTACACACAGGGAAAGATAGAGGGAGGGTGAGAAAGAGAGGAAAAGTAGGTCATCATGGCTTGCAGTGTGTCAGGCTCATGGGCTTTGCTGGGAGAGCATGTCTCTGTTTCTGTTTGCAGCGTCACACACACACACACTTCTTGGGATAGTATTCTACATGAGATCAGTGTGCAGACTGACTGGGCCCGAAGTGTTTTATCATTTTATGGTGATTTATTAGTTCAGCTGACTCTAATACAGAACAGACCTCTGTCTCTTCTGCTCTCCATCATGTGACAGGACACAGACCAAAGGGCTGACTTCACAGATTGGTGTTGGTTATATGTCAATATTGTAGTGTCTAGCTACATTGACAGTTAAAACTGTGTACTTGTGCATGTGCTTAACATTCATGTGTGTTTTTGTTTGGGTGAGTAGTCTTGTTTTGATGCACCTCCCCCAGCTGAGCCTTGCTTGGAGTCTCAGGTGTAGACTGGCAGAATCACGAATCACTGTCTATTGCCAGTCACTCGTATAACATTGGCTGACAACAGACAACAGTCTAGTCTGATGATAAAATAGTAAAGCACTGTTCCATAGTAAGCTATGGACTGAGATTAGAGTGGTCTGGCTCCTCAATGGTGATCAGAACAACTAACCAGTTCAAGCATCCCTCCTTTATTTGATTTTGAACTAGAAATTACTCCAACCCTGTTTCTGAAATTGTTAGTTTCTCCTAAAGTCAGATACACGTTCCTATTTCTGCACAAGGAATAAAAAAAATTCTGTTTGAATTGTAAAGAGTCCAGTTACATACAGTAATACTAGGTCTGTCACTGTGTCCTCTGCATGGCAATGTGATGTGTTAAGATGGAGGCAGTGCAGTGTTGTTATCACGGCTGGTTTCAACCCCTCCCCCAGACACTTGTTTTTTATTTTGTCACACAGCGCTAAGCAGAAGGGCTGTCATGTAGTTTTCTTTGGGAAACCTATCTTGAAATTCTAGGTAGGCCGTCCCCTTTAAGCAACGTTACTAATACAATTCACCGTACTAAAATACAGAGCTGTTTATTGTTGTGACTGATCGTTTTTATAAAGGTTGCAGCATCAACCAAGAACCAATTATAATTGTACACTTCATTTCTAAGTAACAGTGTTGCCATTCTTTCCATAGTCCCAAACTAAATGTTCTTGGTTTTAGTTGACATTTTTAGTCCCTGTTCTCACCATCCTCAGCTGGTCTAGTCTGTTGGTGTAGCATACAGTAGGGAATAGTGTTCTTACAAGTACCCACATCAAATCAAACTTTATTTGTCACATGCACCAAGTACAACAAGTGTAGACTTTACCGTGAAATGCTTACTTAAAAGCCCTTAACCAACAGTGCAGTTCAAGAAGAAGAAAATATTTACCAAGTAGACTCAAATAAAAAGTAACACCATTAGAATAACAATATCGAGGCTATATACAGGGGGCACCGGTACCGAGTCAGTGTGCAGGGGTAAAGGCTAGTTGAGGTAATCTGCACATGTAGGTGGGGGCAAAGTGAGTATGCATAGGTAACAAACAAACAGCGAGTAGCAGCAGTTTACAAAAGGGAGGGGGGGATCAATGTCGATTGTCCAGTGGCGATTTTATGAATTGTTCAGCAGTCTTATGGCTTGAGGGTAGAAGCTGTTGAGAAGCCTTTTGGTATACATGATCACTCCAACAATGCTGCTTTCCTCAGGGTATTGGTTCAACAGCACATTTTCGTCACCGTAAACACAAACATTTGGTTATTCCTTTCTATTTAGATGAACACATTTTTTCTTAACCTGTCAAGCATAAATTAGGCTCAATTGGAGAAAAATGGCTGGCTGAGAAGGCCCATTAAATGTACCTTGATTGCACCCACAACTGTTTGTCTTTTGAGAAAAGGGGATTGCATAAGAAGATATGGTTTCTGTGTCCAGTGTTTTTAGTCCAGAGTTACGTGAGAGGCTAAAAGAGTAATCCTCCCTGAAATTCCAAATATGCTCCTCCCTGCCAAGAACCCCCTGTGGCCTAGATTCAACTCGAAGAAGATTCCATTACTCATCTGATTGTATGGTTTGGGTTGGGACGCGTCCAGTCATTTCTAGAGACCCCCAGCAGGAAGCAGATTAACTCAATGTCCCTCCTGTTCTTCTTTTTTATGTCATTTATTAGAGAGCTGCTCATTATGGTAGATAATCTATTTACTCTCTCCCATTTCCACAAGGATTTGATCTTTCTGGGCCAGAAATCAAACCCTGAAAATGCCTGAAACGTAAAATCCCCTTTGGTGTAAGGTGTTACATCACTCAGTTGGATTGTTGTTGAGGCTGGGACACAGTCATCACAGTCATCCCTTTATTGAACATAAAAACAAGCAAAAGCAGATTAGCACGTCTGTGGTCAATCACAATGTACCAAACTACTGCAAAGCTTTGTGGCTAAAGGAACAATCAATTAACTCTTATTTCAAAACTCAGCTAGACAGTCATTAACTGTCAAATTTCCTTTCACATGCCAATGACTGCTACATTCCAAACTGTTGAAAATATTACCTGAAGAGTGAACTTTGACATACACAAATCACTCTCTCACCCCCACTCCCATTTCCTCTGTTTCCCAATTACATATGTCTATGGTGTGTCTCCGGGGGTTGGACGAGCCTCACCCCTCACCTTATCTCCTCCATGGCCTACCTTGTGCTTTCCTCCGTCCCTATGTAGGACAGGAAGGAAGGCAATAAAGAGTCGATTACCTCAATCTCTTTTGGAGGTGGAGTATCAGAAACCACAGATATGGTGTGTGGACTCAATTATCAAAGGAGGAAAATATATCCTGCAAATACTCCCTGTTCGAAGGCAAACCAGGGAACACTAATTCATTTCACAACACTTTCTCTAGTTGTTCATGACTGAACAAAGCAGATGGTGTTTACGTAACATTCCTCCAGATACATGAACATTCTCCAGCTTGAGATGATTACAGAATTCCTTCAAAGTATAGGGGTGTTCTGTGGGGCTGTCTGATTCTTGCTGCAGATGTAGGGCATTGGGTTTCTCCCTTTCTCTCTCTCTCTCTCTCTCTCTCTCTCTCTCTCTTTCTCTCTTTTTTTCTCTCTCTTTTTCTCTCTCTCTTTCCATAATTCATCTTCATAATTCATCCACTAGCTCTCACACATCACTCCAGTTCCATTTCCACATGCTTCCTGTGTGACCTGTGTGACCTTGACCTTGACCAAAAAGCTCAATGGTGTCATTGATTGGGTTAACAAGTACAGTGAGGAATGTCTTAGACCATTTGAATGATCTTTTTGTAACACGGTTGTTATGTTCTCTGTATATTTACAACTCTCAACTCACTAACCTCTTCTCCTTCTCTGGAGGCAAACAATCCCAAAGGGGTTATGGGAGGTGTTGTCTGGGGCAGCAAGGAGAGACAGTTGAAAGGCTGTACAAAATAAAGAAAAAAGAAAACAAACTGTAAGGCTGTGTGTGTCTGTAACCAGGTTGATGTTTATATTAACTCACTGGATGGGGTTTTTCCAAAGAGGGCTTGTCTACCTAGTGAAAAACGACTTTGAGAAAGAAAGAGACTCGGGAAGAGACTGAGGACAAATGATAGAATGAGATGAAGAGGGACTGATAGACTGGCAAATGGAGAAGGAGAGTGGGAGAAGAAAACAGGAAAGAGACAGTAGAGAGAGCAGGAAGACTGTGGTAGACTAATGATAATGATTTAGCATGTATTCCTTTGGAGGCAGGTGAGATGTGTAGACTTAGCACTGATTCCACCATCACTTTAATTAGTATGGGGAATAAAGATATATTTTTTAGGATGAAAAAAATCTCCCTAATCTCCTGAATAAACCATAATCTGGAATATGAGCCTTTCAGCACTGAGCACAGCCCCACCGGTGGCCAGTTATAACCTGCAACCAATGTTCCCTCTAATGTTTTTTGGCACAGAGCAAATTTCAGGTCTGCTGAACGCACATTTGAACATTGTGAAAATTCTGTGTAACTTCCAGCATGCGTTTACTGTCAACAGTTACAGTTTTAACAGTGGCCAAGTAGGCTACTGTGGCTATTTGATCATAATGTAGGCCTGCCAGGGTGGCCTACCATCAAAAACAATGGAGAAAATGCATCCCATAAAATTTTAACATAGAAATAGCTGTTCTATTATTCAGCCTACAGAAGCAACTAATGTGTGGTGTTCAATGTAGGCATACATTCCATGAGACTTTTGAAAAAAACATGCAGGGCTTGACATAACTGTTTATCCACTTTATCCACAAGACTGAAAGTGACTGAACATGTCCTTGTGTTGCTTGATGCAAGACACCACTTTACAAAATAAAATGCATTATTATTCCTATACCATTATTACAGAGAATCAGACAAATTATGCTACCCTCTGCCTATTGGCTAGTTAACTTATTCAAGCCTGTCTCAAAATACATCACTGCCCCTTTTTAAGACAAAAGAAAGCTCTTTACCCGACTATCTTTTCAAAGGTATTTAGAAATGTAAACATTTTGTGCTCTTGTAGGAATCAACTGCCAACTACAAATGATCTAGAACTGGGCTAATAACTCACTAACTAGCAAAAGAAATGAACAAAATGTGCAGACGTGGCTACATGCAGCTGTTGCTTTGATCTGAAAACAAGTGCGTCTGAAGTTGCGAATACCTGTGCTCCGCGCAGGTCGAGTAATAACAGCAACAAAGTCATGCCAGTGATGTGACAGAGTGTGAGAACGTGCCCCTGCGGTTCATATTAAATCGTACGTTAGACGACCAACTGTCTCTGAGAATCTTATCGCCCAGAAAACTCAGAGTGACAGGAAAGTACTGGCGCTCATCCAGGTATTCGTAGAACCATAGTTACAGCCCATTACAGTCCACTTCCATTCTACTTCATACCTTTCAGACCGTCAGTATGGTTGAAAGTATGGATGACTCATACCAACAAGGTCACGAGGAATAGCACTACTAACCTCTGATTAATGCAACAGTGCCACTGGAAAAATGGTAGAGCCCATGGTGTGTCAGGATGCGACTTTGACCTTGTAAAATCTTGAGAACGTGCGGGGCCATGACCAGGTAGCAGCTGAGCATATCTTGTTCAGGGGGACGTCACTCAGCGTAGCCCAGGATGTGGCGACACTTCTGGTCGAGTGACATATCACACCTTCTGGGACAGGGAGCCATACACCCTTGTAGGTCTGAGTGATGACATCCACAACCTAGTGTGAAAGCCTCTGCTTGGACAATTCAAGGCCTTTTGACTTCCCACCGAAGACCAGCTGTTTCTGTGCCAACTTCCGAGGTTTGCATATAGCGTTTGAGGGCATGGACTGGACACAGGAGATTTTCTCGCTCTTCCTCCGTATTCTGGAAAGGAGGGGGACAGTAGGCCGCCAGTTCGATGGCTTGATTGATGTGAAGGTATGATGAAATCTTAGGGAAAAAGGCTGGATTGGGCCATAAAGTCTCGTCTAGGTTGTCTGCCTTCCATTGTAGTCAGACAGGGCTCATAGAGAGCATGTGGATCTCACTCACACGTTTTGTAGGTAAGAGGAAAGCCGTTTTCAGAGAGAACCATTTTATGTCTGGCTCCTCCGTATGCTCAAAAGGAGGTTTTGTCAAAGCTTCCAATACTAGTGGCAGGATGCCGCGCAGACGGCCCTAGGGGAATGCAGCCGGCGGACACCTTGTAAGAATTGGCAGATGAGGTAGTGGGCCGCTGACGATTTTCCAACGATGCATAAATGGTTAGCCAATATGGCTGAGGCATACACCTTCAAGGTAGAGGCAGAGCGACCAGAGTCCAATAGTTTCTGAAGGATACTCAGTATAACAGGTACAAAGTAGGACACCGGTTCCTCTGCCCTGGTAGAGCACCATTCGGTAAACAGCTTCCAGCGACCAGCATTCATTATCCCGGTTGATGGGGCTCTGGCTTTCTGTAACGTCTCAATAATAGCAGGATCGCTCTTCTGAGGCCACACCTATAGCTGTAGTTAGTCTGGGCTGGGATGCCATATCCTGCCATACAACTGTGAGAGCAGATCCTGTCTGTTAGGGAGCTGCCATGGCTCTCCCTCCAGAAGACTGAGGTGGGTTGGAAACCAGGGTCTCGCTGGCCATCTGGTGGCTACAAGCAGCAGCTTGTGCTGAGCCTGAGAGACCCTTTGCAGCGTTGCTAAGATCAGGGGGGTCGGAGGGAAAGCATACAGTAAGCCCTCTGGCCATGTGTGGGCTAAGGCGTCCATTCTCAGGGGCCTCTTGGACTCTGCTAGAGAGAACCAGTGGGATATTTGTGGGATATTTGCTCTGAGGCGAACAGGTACATATCATCTTCACTACTTGTGGGTGAAGTCTCCATTCCCCCTGGGACGGTTTCTGTCGCAACAAGAAGTCTGCCACCTCGTTCACATTGCCTGGAAGATGAATGGCTCATAGGCTGGCCAGATGTGGTAGGGCCCTTATCAAGAGTTGTTGGGCCACCTGTATGGACCATACAGACCTCGTTCCCCCTTGATGGTTGATGTGGAACACTATCTATGTATTGTCTGATCGTATCAGGGCATGTTTGTGGTTGAAAACTGGCAAAAAGTGATTCAGCGCTAGGTAAACTGTCTGAAGTTCTAGTACATTGATGTGCTCTTTCCTCCAGCAGGGGTACCACTCTCCCCGTACAACCTGTGTTGCCACACTGCTCCCCAGCCTGTTAGTGAAGCGTCATCACTACTTCCCGCCTTGCCATAATTGATCCAAGATGGACACATGTAGTCAAGTAGACTGTCTTCCTCCACGGCCGCAGAGTAGAGTAGCACACCCATGTCACTTGTATTTTGGTGTTTCTGTCCTGCTTGGGGTCCAAACGGAGGTCGTTGAACCACACTTGTAATGGCCTTAAAGACTGCAGACCTAATGGTATCACCGTGTAGGCCGCCATGAGCCGCCCATCAGTTGTTGGAACGTTCGTACCTTCACCAATTAATTCAACTGGAATTGTTGCAGAAGAAGAATACTGTCAACGTGCAGAGGTGTTATATGTGCCCTCATAGTGCGGAGTTCAGAGCCATGCCAATAAAGGTGACCTTTTGGCTTGGTTTGTAGTTGCTCTTTTCATTGTTCACGGGAAGACCCACTGCGGTGACATGGGTCAGTGTCAGCACTGTGCTCTCGGCCGCACACTCGCAAGAGGGGGTGCAGATGAGCCAGTCGCCGAGGTAAGGAAGGATCTTGATCCCCTGTAGGTGGAAGGAGCTCAGGGCTGCGCTCACGCATCTTGTGAAGACGCAAGGATCCAGGGAGAGACCAAAGGGTAATACCGAAAAACTGGTATGCCTGGCCCTGGAAGGCGAACCGTAGAAAACTCCTGAAAGAAAGCATCCTGTACATGAACCATTCCCCTGCGGTTAACCCTTAAAGAACGGGTTAGCTGCAGGGGCCTTCTTAAAGAACGGGTTAGCTGCTGGGGCCTTCTTAAAGAACGGGTTAGCAGCAGGGGCCACCTTAAACAACGGCTTAGCTGCTGGGGCCGCCTTAAAGAACGGGTTAGCTGCAGGGCCTTCTTAAAGAACGGGTTAGCTGCTGGGGCCTTCTTAAAGAACGGGTTAGCTGCAGGGGCCTTCTTAAAGAACGGGTTAGCTGCTGGGGCCGTCTTAAAGAACGGGTTAGCTGCCGGGGCCTTCTTAAAGAACGGGTTAGCTGCAGGGGCCACCTTAAAGAACGGGTTAGCTGCCGAGGCCTTCTTAAAGAACGGGTTAGCTGCTGGGGCCTTCTTAAAGAACGGGTTAGCAGCAGGGGCCGCCTTAAACAACGGCTTAGCTGCTGGGGCCGCCTTAAAGAACGGGTTAGCTGCTGGGGCCTTCTTAAAGAACGGGTTAGCTGCTGGGGCCTTCTTAAAGAACGGGTTAGCTGCAGGGGCCTTCTTAAAGAACGGGTTAGCTGCTGGGGCCTTCTTAAAGAACGGGTTAGCTGCTGGGGCCTTCTTAAAGAACGGGTTAGCTGCAGGGGCCTTCTTAAAGAACGGGTTAGCTGCTGGGGCCTTCTTAAAGAACGGGTTAGCTGCTGGGGCCTTCTTAAAGAACGGGTTAGCTGCAGGGGCCGCCTTAAACAACGGCTTAGCTGCTGGGGCCGCCTTAAAGGACGGGTTAGCTGCAGGGGCCACCTTAAAGAACGGGTTACCTGCGGGGTTCCTTCTTAAAGAACGGGTTAGCTGCAGGGGCCTTCTTAAAGAACGGGTTAGCTGCTGGGGCCTTCTTAAAGAACGGGTTAGCTGCTGGGGCCTTCTTAAAGAACGGGTTAGCTGCTGGGGCCTTCTTAAAGAACGGGTTAGCAGCAGGGGCCACCTTAAACAACGGCTTAGCTGCTGGGGCCGCCTTAAAGAACGAGTTAGCTGCAGGGCCTTCTTAAAGAACGGGTTAGCTGCTGGGGCCTTCTTAAAGAACGGGTTAGCTGCAGGGGCCACCTTAAAGAACGGGTTAGCTGCCGAGGCCTTCTTAAAGAACGGGTTAGCTGCTGGGGCCTTCTTAAAGAACGGGTTAGCAGCAGGGGCCGCCTTAAACAACGGCTTAGCTGCTGGGGCCGCCTTAAAGAACGGGTTAGCTGCTGGGGCCTTCTTAAAGAACGGGTTAACTGCTGGGGCCTTCTTAAAGAACGGGTTAGCTGCAGGGGCCTTCTTAAAGAACGGGTTAGCTGCTGGGGCCTTCTTAAAGAACGGGTTAGCTGCTGGGGCCTTCTTAAAGAACGGGTTAGCTGCAGGGGCCTTCTTAAAGAACGGGTTAGCTGCTGGGGCCTTCTTAAAGAACGGGTTAGCTGCTGGGGCCTTCTTAAAGAACGGGTTAGCAGCAGGGGCCGCCTTAAACAACGGCTTAGCTGCTGGGGCCGCCTTAAAGGACGGGTTAGCTGCAGGGGCCACCTTAAAGAACGGGTTACCTGCGGGGTTCCTTCTTAAAGAACGGGTTAGCTGCCGGGGCCTTCTTAAAGAACGGGTTAGCTGCTGGGGCCTTCTTAAAGAACGGGTTAGCTGCCGGGGCCTTCTTAAAGAACGGGTTAGCTGCTGGGGCCTTCTTAAAGAACGGGTTAGCTGCTGGGGCCTTCTTAAAGAACGGGTTAGCTGCTGGGGCCTTCTTAAAGAACGGGTTAGCAGCAGGGGCCGCCTTAAACAACGGCTTAGCTGCTGGGGCCGCCTTAAAGGACGGGTTAGCTGCAGGGGCCACCTTAAAGAACGGGTTACCTGCGGGGTTCCTTCTTAAAGAACGGGTTAGCTGCAGGGGCCTTCTTAAAGAACGGGTTAGCTGCTGGGGCCTTCTTAAAGAACGGGTTAGCTGCTGGGGCCTTCTTAAAGAACGGGTTAGCTGCTGGGGCCTTCTTAAAGAACGGGTTAGCTGCAGGGGCCTTCTTAAAGAACGGGTTAGCTGCTGGGGCCTTCTTAAAGAACGGGTTAGCTGCTGGGGCCTTCTTAAAGAACGGGTTAGCTGCAGGGGCCACCTTAAAGAATGGGTTAGCTGCCGAGGCCTTCTTAAAGAACGGGTTAGCTGCTGGGGCCTTCTTAAAGAACGGGTTAGCTGCAGGGGCTGTGGCTTGAGGGTCATCAAGCTCTAGCCTAGCAAAGGCCGCACGTAGGAAAGCACGTAGTGAGGCAGAGCTTTCTTCTGACTCTGTGTGATCAGAGCATCGGAATTACTCCTCTGACCCATCTTCAGTGTTCAGACTGAATGGTTCCACAACACTGGTTGGCACCTCCTTCACGTTGGGTGTGTCATCATCCTGGTCACTAAAGTGCCGGTTGGCTGCCTGAGTGGATAGCCAGTTGGCTGCTTGAGTGAGTAGCAGGTCATCATCACGGCTATCTGAGTCCTCTGTTGCGTCCCCCATGTATGAAGGAAGTGCTAGAGAGCCCCAACTCAGGGCTTGAAGGAACACAAAAGCGTTTTTAGCTGCTCTATCTCAGAGGATAAGGAATCGACCTTCACGAGTGAAGCTCTTATGTTTTTACCAGGGGGGCGCCATCTGCTTTGTGGGTTTTCCCTCTTTCAGTGGACCTGGGTGGGTCCTGGCAACAATGTCTGACACTGGTAAATTATATTTGAAAACCAGGCCCTCAACTCTGGCTAGCCGCGCTTCCCTCACCTTCACAGGCAGGATGGCGCAGTTAATGCAGGGGTCAGAAAGGGCCTCGCGCAGGTGGCCAACACCTAGGCAGTGGGGGCACAGGTCATGACCATGACTTGTAGTTCAGCTTCACAAGAGGAGAAGCCATGCATGCCCAGCATCATGGTGATGCGGTGTTGTCTCAGCTCAGAATGTGAAGAAAATGTATAAAACAAATCAATATAAAATATTTCTTATGCTAATTACGGATTCATCAAATGAACTAATATAATAGTAACCGGAGACTGTATAGAACAGCTACGACAATACACAGTAAAGGTAGAGAGCTACAACAGTCTGGTGGGAGCTGTACAGCACCCACAAAATGATTTAGGGTGAGCCTAGCTATGACCACAGGGCTGGAGCAGGAGAGATATCATGCGTTCTGCCTACAACAAAATATCTTCCGTAGTTTGTTTTGTTTCGGTATGTTGCATTGAAAGTGGCTAATATTGAGTTGATTCGATCACAATTGCCACAGTAAAGGGAAACGTTGATAGTGTTAACTAACAGGGAAAACTCTAGAAAGTTGATAGTGTTAACTAACAGGGAAAACTCTAGAAAGTTGATAGTGTTAACTAACAGGGAAAACTCTAGAAAGTTGATAGTGTTAACTAACAGGGAAAACTCTAGAAAGTTGATAGTGTTAACTAACAGGGAAAACTCTAGAAAGTTGATAGTGTTAACTAACAGGGAAAACTCTAGAAAGTTGATAGTGTTAACTAACAGGGAAAACTCTAGAAAGTTGATAGTGTTAACTAACAGGGAAAACTCTAGAAAGTTGATAGTGTTAACTAACAGGGAAAACTCTAGAAAGTTGATAGTGTTAACTAACAGGGAAAACTCTAGAAAGTTGAGTGAAGTTCAATCTCTTGCTTCTTTCCATGGGCTGATATTTCTTCTGCGCTCTGTGTGGCAATCCTGGGGAGCTGCGCAGCAGTCTCTGGGCTATTGCACACCCACGCATGCACACAGTTTAGAGGGAACACAGTTTAGAGGGAACACAGTTTAGCGGGAACATTGCCTGCAACATTGATACAACCTCCAGCTAAATATATACTGTACATGGATGGTAACTGTCTTCAATCGATACCTGACAGTCTCACATTTCATCTATTTTGATCTAATTCAATCTCTCTTCATCTGATTTATGTTCTTAATGTGATTCATTCCTTGGGAGACTACTGAGAGCCTTTCCCTTGTTTCACTGTGTTTGTACTGTACATGTGCTTTCTATGCATTGTTGGGCTCGTAAGTAGTCTACACCTGTTGTTTATGAAGCATGTGACGAATAACATTTGATTTAATTGATTTGCTGCTGTATATACAGTACATATGGAGTACAGGAGTCCCTGTTTCTTTGTCCTTGCTCAGCTCGCCTATTTTTGTCCTCTGTGATGTTGTTTCTCTCTTTCTCTTGGTCGACAAGTGTGCACACGCCTTTGTCTGAGAGAGCTGCCAAGAATATCATCAAAGCTAGCCAATCCCAGGCGAGAGAGAGAGAGCCCACACAACACAGGCCTCTCTCGCCCCACCCTAGAGTTCTGTCTGACTCCAATGTGCTAAATAAGCACCCCCAACTGCACAGTACAGGACCGGAGAGTGTCTCTCTCTTAACCCAAAACGCATCTGGAACCACAGACTCAGATGAACGTCATCCCTCTGGCTTTAGTTAGGGCCTTACCTTATTGCTGCAGTCCGGAGGTCTTCACAGCAGTGTGTGTGTGTTTGTGCGTGTGCGTGCTGTGATGTTTATTTGTGTGCCTTTTATGACTTTTTGCACTGCAGCATTGAGCTGGACTAAGCGTTCCAGGCAGATGAGGCAATATTTGGTGAGGCAGGGAGAGATGGGCCCTCCATTACACAGGTACTCAGAGGGACCTCTGCTCTGCTTGAAGCTAAGACACACACAGACAGCCAGGGCTAGCCATGTCTCACCCTAATGTAATATAATCACTGTGCTGTTGACACACACACACACACACACAGAGAACTCAGGACCAGAGGGGATTTTGTCATGGATATGAGTAAGCATGATGTCATAGGAAGAGTTGAAATGAAATGAAGAAGACGGTAGGTTGAACAGAGAATGAACAGTTTATGCCTGTTGTTCCTTTCTGTAGATTTGTGAATGTCGATTGTCATGTTTCGTAGGCTGTGGGTGGTAACCAGGGTTCTGTTATGTCTCTGTAGGTGCGGGAGATCCTGGGCCGCTGCTCCTGCCCTGCCCAGTTCCCCATGACCAAGGTGTCTGAAGGGAAATACAAAGTGGGAGACTCCAGCGCTCTGATCTTCATACGGGTATGAACCGACCATCAACATCAACCCCATCCACTAAACCAGACCATAAGAATAGTCAACAATCAGCCTTGAGTGTAGTGTGTGTGTCTGCGTGCATGCATGTGTGAGTATGTCTTAAACCTGTGGATGCATTAGTAACCAGGTTAACCAAACAGGTTAACCATTACACCTTTACACAGTCCAAGAGTCCATAGATAGGTTATTTTGTCTTTTTCAACGCTCATGGACGTGACTTTGGATTACTCTAATATCACTTAGATTGCATTGCAGTTTAATAGTAGGCTACAGTTAATATTTTGGATAAATGCAAATATTATGCCCAGGAGAAATTAGACTGTCAAATGTTCATATGCTGCTGTTGTGATGACTGCTTACACAGTATTACAATGGAGGCATGCAGTGTGTATATTTAGCTAAATTTGTTGCTGCAAGGAAAACCAGAACAGGGTCAAACAAACCAACTATTCTGTAGATATAATAAATGTCCCCTGAACTACAGTATGTACAGTGATCTCACTCTCCCCAGTCCAGGCTGCATATTGTTTATAATTTGAACTGATCTGATCTGACCTATTCCAAGTCCACTGCTCTGCCTCTTGGTACCTCCCTACTGGCTGGCCCAGACCTCCCAACTCCCATACACACTGGCCCAGCGTGACACAAATAGACTTTTGGGTCATTTCCTGTATGGGCCCTTATCTGTCCTGCTCTGCTGCTTGCTTCTGCTAGGCTGTGTGCCTCAGTCTGGGCTCTGCCTGGTGTCGCCACTGAAACTTTATCTTGCCCTCCGGGCCTCTGCCTGCAGGAAGGCTCCGTGCCAGATCGATTCTGTTTCTTACTTCCTATGTACCTCCGCCCAATTAATGGACTCAACGGATGCCAGTCCGAATCGTATCCATTTCCAGGATGTCTGCCTCAATATTTCCACTCTTCTTATGAGCAGCTCAAACTTTCCCCGAGTTTAAAATGGCTAGTCATGTAGGTCCGTTAAAAGCACATTGTGTATGTTCGGATCTGTGGTATGCTTACACCTCAGTGAGATGTTTCTGTTAAAAGTTTCTTAAAGATTGGATGACTGACTATGTGTTTGACTGTATGGTATGTAGTGGAGTGCCAGTTTTAGTAGGGTCTTACTTGTGTAGTATGTTATAGTGTAGTGGCTGTTTTGGAAGCAGATAACGTAGAATTGTTAACTTTAGTGCCGTGGCTTTGTTGGAAGCAAATAAAGTGTTAAAACTAAAGTGTAGTGGCTTTTGAAGCAGGTAAAGTGTTAAACTCAAGTGTAGTAGTTGCAGTGTGTTCGAAGCGTGTCACACATCTTAGTGTAAAGCCTGTCTGGAGATTGTATGTAGGAGCCATTTCTCTGGCAGATCCCCCCCCCCCCCGCGCACTGTCCGCATTCTCCTCCACTCACTGAGGAGGACAGTGATTATACATATCCCCCAGCAGCCACTAGTGCAGCCCAGCCAACACGCTTCCATATTTATCTTCAGGGAGGAAGCTAGCCCGCTGGCTGCCACCATCAAAGCCAACAGGCCTCATTCTGCTGCCAAAGCCTGACTAAGAGTGCAGGCTAGAGGATGAGGTGTAGGAGAGAAGGAGGAAGTGAGGGGGAAAAGGGGGATAAATAAATGGAGGAGAGTGACTGGGGGGGACTCTGGTCGCCCATGTTCAAGGGAAGGGTGCTTGGGGTTGTAGTACAGTGTCAGCTGGCCATGAGCTTAAAACTTCAAGCCTGATTTGGAAGGGAATTGGTTTACTCCACCCCCATCGTGATTACAAGGAGTCTCTGTTCGTCGTTGACATAGAAACAGGGGTAGGCGCTATAGAGTTGTGGAGTGTGGGATACCCCATCACTGATGGAGTGGCTGCTGAGGCAGAGGGCTGGAGCATCACTGGTTCCAGGGAATCAACTAATCCTTATCATGGTACTCACAGCACAGAGGCTGGGTCAGGCATAGTGGGACTCCACTAGTGGACCAGACAATAGACAATAGGCCAACAGTTTACCATCACATAGCCTCTCTGCTGGGAACAAGACCAAAAGTTGTAGGAGTAGAGTGGCAGCAGTAAAGGACTAGAGCTAGAAAAGAAGAAGGAAGGCAGAGGACAGCTGTTTTGCAGACATGCAGTGTGTTGTGTTGGCGGTGTGGTGGACATGTTGAAGAGCAGCAAAGGACAGGTGGTAGATGTCCTGAGTCAGTGTGGGAGGCCTTGCATGAAACTAGCTCACCAGCTCAATATCCAGCTCACCCAGAGCACCCTCATGGTCCTGCCTGGCCACAGAGACACGGGCCCAGCCCCTGAATGAAACATGTGGCTGGCAGCAGTGACTACACAACCCAGAGAGGAGGCAGACTGGTGAGGCTGCCTGCATCCACAGGACTTTCACATCAAGCTAAATATACAGCCTCTCTCTCCCTGCTGTGAGGAATGCATCTGCCTGCAGGGGAAAGAGAGCGACAGAGAGAAAAAGACTCTGTCTGGGGTTCATACTCTGGGTCTGTTTGCCTCAATGAACAACCCCCTCTCCTCTCTTCTCCTTTCCCCCTCTCTTCTCGCTCAACCCCATCTCCTCTCTTCTAGCTGAAATTGTAGGAGAGGAGGGGCAGGATGAGTTGTTACCATGCTAATTCACCCCCGCTCTCTAAAAGCATGGTTACGCCAGCTGAGAGGGAGAGAAAAGGAGTGTCTTTCATAGCAGTGTGCGTGTTTATTCTTCTCCCCTCTCTTTTTAATTGTGTGTTGGCATGGCGATGAAAGTGCTCATAATGGCGGCAGCTGGGGGGTCATGTGGGAGGAGGCGGAGGCATGGGCACTGGCAGGGGTGCATCTGATGGGAGTGTTACGTCAGTTTTGGGGAAGGGGGAGGGACTCCAGGCCAAGCACTCAGCATTCTGCTCCACTTGTCAGATTTATATATCTATTGACTTGATCTGCAGTTTGTGTGGTATCGCACCGTGTCACTGGGTTTAAACATCACTTTAGTTTTTTTAAACAGTGTGTGTGCGTGAGCGGTTGTGTGTGTACGCAGGGTTTGGTTTTGTACGTGTGTGCTAAGCTTCATAGTATATAGTCTCCCGCTAGTCTTCATTATGAGAGTGAATTTGTGAATTGATGCCATGTTTGTCAGGGTTGTAACCTTGTCTCCTTTCTCTCTCTCTCTCCACAGGTCCTTCGTACTCATGTGATGGTGCGTGTGGGTGGGGGATGGGACACATTAGAACACTATCTGGACAAGCATGACCCCTGCCGCTGTGCCGCTTTCGGTGAGGTCACCTCTACCAAAACAACCAGCCCTTTACCCTTTATAGTCACTGAGTTGTATTGTATTATATTGTACTGTATTGTATCTAATTCTGGTCAGTCTGCACGGTTCACAATTGTTTTACAATTGTATCCATTTGAACCGCTTATCTGATACAACTCAGGTCAGGAGTTGTACAGCTCACACTGTGGTACCATAGTGTTACCACAAAGTTACCACAGTCTTACCACAGTGCTACCATAGTCTTACCACAGTGCTACCATAGTCTTACCATGGTGTTACCATAGTAGTGTTACCACAGTGTTACCACAGTGCTACCACAGTCTTACCACAGTGCTACCATCATCTTACCACGGTGTTACCACAGTGTTACCACAGTACTACCACAGTCTTACCATAGTGTTACATTGTGTTACAACAGTGCCACCATAGTGTTACAACAGTGCCACCATAGTGTTACCACATTGCTACCATAGTGGTATTGGTATTTTATTAGGATCCCCATTAGCTGTTTTTTGAAACAAGGTTGGCTGTTCATTTGAGCAATATGAGATGGAAGGGAGTTCCATACAATAATGGCTTTATATAATACTGTACTGATTCTTGAATTTGTTCTGGATTTGGTGACTGTGAAAAGACCCCTGGTGGCTTGTTTGGTGGGGTAAGTGTGTGTGTCAGTGCTGTAAGTTGAATGTACAAACAATTTGGAATTTTTAACACATTAATGTTTCTTATAAAAATAAGTGATGCAGTCAGTCTCTCCTTAGCCAAGAGAGATTTATATTAGCTCTCTGATTACAATGAAGAGCAAGATGTGCCGCTCTGTTTTGGGCCAGCTGCAGCTTAACTTTGTCTTTCTTTGCAGCACTTGGCGCACAGCTTCAGGATAGTCCTCGTTGAAGAAGATGTATGTTCCTCTCAAGTTCTTGGATCTTTCCAGAACAGCTACCTTGTCCTTGAACCTCAGGAACTTGACCACTATCGGCCTGGGCCTGTCAACTGGGCCAGTGGTGGTTTTTACAGTCCTGTGGGCGTGCTTCACATCAATTTTCCTGTGGTCCATCTTCAGTTGCTTCGAAATAATTTCCCTCCCTTTGTCCTCAGACTCTGTCCAGGTCTCATGCGGAGATTCTGCAATTCCGTCCATAACAATTTTGTTCTGCCTTGTTTGTGCCTTGAGATAATCTGATTTCTCCGTCATTGTTATCATGGATTCATATACAGAACTGATGTTCTCTCTCAATGACTTACAGATTCAAATCAAATCAAATTTATTTATATAGCCCTTCGTACATCAGCTGATATCTCAAAGTGCTGTACAGAAACCCAGCCTAATAAAACCCCAAACAGCAAGCAATGCAGGTGTAGAAGCACGGTGGCTAGGAAAAACTCCCTAGAAATGCTCAAATCTAGGAAGAAACCTCGAGAGGAACCAGGCTATGTGGGGTGGCCAGTCCTCTTCTGGCTGTGCCGGGTAGAGATTGTAACAGAACATGGCCAAGATGTTCAAATGTTCATAAATGACCAGCATGGTCAAATAATAATAATCACAGGCAGAACAGTTGAAACTGGAGCAGCAGCACGGCCAGGTGGACTGGGGACAGCAAGGAGTCATCATGTCAGATAGTCCTGAGCCATGGTCCTAGGGCTCAGGTCCTCCGAGAGAGAGAAAGAAAGAGAAAAAGAGAGAATTAGAGAGAGCATACTTAAATTCACACAGGACACCGGATAGGACAGGAGAAGTACTCCAGATATAACAAACTGACCCTAGCCCCCCGACACATAAACTACTGCAGCATAAATACTGGAGGCTGATTCAGGAGGGGTCAGGAGACACTGTGGCTCCATCCGAGGACACCCCCGGACAGGGCCAAACAGGAAGGATATAACCCCACCCACTTTGCCAAAGCACAGCCCCCACACCACTAGAGGGATATCTTCAACCACCAACTTACCATCCTGAGACAAGGCTGAGTATAGCCCACAAAGTTCTCGGCCACGGCACAACCCAAGGGGGGGCGCCAACCCAGACAGGAAGATCACATCAGTGACTCAACCCACTCAAGTGACGCACCCCTCCTAGGGACGGTATGAAAGAGCCCTAGTAAGCCAGTGACTCAGCCCCTGTAATAGGGTTAGAGGCAGAGAATCCCAGTGGAAAGAGGGGAACCGGCCAGGCAGAGACAGCAAGGGCGGTTCGTTGCTCCAGAGCCTTTCCGTTCACCTTCACCCTCCTGGGCCAGACTACACTCAATCATATGACCCACTGAAGAGATGAGTCTTCAGTAAAGACTTAAAGGTTGAGACCGAGTTTGCGTCTCTCACATGGGTAGGCAGACCATTCCATAAAAATGGAGCTCTATAGGAGAAAGCCCTGCCTCCAGCTGTTTGCTTAGAAATTCTAGGGACAATTAGGAGGCCTGCGTCTTGTGACCGTAGCGTACGTGTAGGTATGTACGGCAGGACCAAATCAGAGAGATAGGTAGGAGCAAGCCCATGTAATGCTTTGTAGGTTAGCAGCAAAACCTTGAAATCAGCCCTTGCCTTGACAGGAAGCCAGTGTAGGGAGGCTAGCACTGGAGTAATATGATCAAATTCTTTGGTTCTAGTCAGGATTCTAGCAGCCATATTTAGCACTAACTGAAGTGTATTTAGTTCTTTATCCGGGTAGCTGGAAAGTAGAGCATTGCAGTAGTCTAATCTAGAAGTGACAAAAGCATGGATGAATTTTTCTGCATCATTATTGGACAGAAAGTTTCTGATTTTTGCAATGTTACGTTGATGGAAAAAAGCTGTCCTTGAAACAGTCTTGATATGTTTTTCAAAAGAGAGAACAGGGTCCAGAGTAACGCCGAGGTCCTTCACAGTTTTATTTGAGACGACTGTACAACCATTAAGATTAATTGTCAGATTCAACAGAAGATCTCTTTGTTGTTTCTTGGGACCTAGAACAAGCATCTCTGTTTTGTCCGAGTTTAAAAGTAGAAAGATTGCAGCCAAACACATGCTTCTAGCGAGGGCAATTTTGGGGCTTCACCATGTTTCATTGAAATCTACAGCTGTGTGTCATCCGAATAGCAGTGAAAGTTAACAATATGTTTGCTGTCATCTTGCCGTTTACCTGTTTAAACTTATCAAGCTGACCCTGGGAGAACTGCAAACTGTTCTTCAGGTCCTGGACCTCTCTGGTCAGGTTGTCTGTTTTTTTATTAGTTGATTCCACCAGTATTTGGACAATTTTATTGTTGTAATAGCTGCTTGTAGAACTATTTTTGTTCATTTAAATGATCCTTCACCTGTGACACCATTGTCCTCAACAGTACTCCCACCAGCCTTGGTCTTTGTCATGGTAGCAATGTAGGCTACGCTGTTACTCCTTGCAGTTCCAGACAGGGCAGGTCGCAGGGAAGATGGAAACAGAAACAAACAGCAGGGATCTAGACAGACACAACCCAGGGACAATCCGCGGTCCCAGCCACAAGGGCTAACTGTGTCACGGGCTGCATTCAAGCCCTCAAGGAAACCCTGCTAGCTTGATAGGCAGCTAACAGTGGCAGCTAGGCTAGCTGCTACGCTAAGCAGCTCACCAGACCCTTGGTCGGCAGGAACCAAGTAGCAGCGGTCCCAGCAACTGATGCCAACCGCATCACGGGATCCAAACTCAAAAGGTAGCTAGCGAGTAACCAAAGCTTGTAACCAAACTAGTGCAACCACAGGTACAACCCCAAATCCGTAAACACAGGCACCCTCATAGATATCATCCTAACCAACCTGCCCTCTAAATACACCTCTGCTGTCTTCAACCAGGATCTCAGCGATCACTGCCTCATTGCTTGCGTCCGTAATGGGTCTGCGGTCAAACGACCACCCCTCATCACTGTCAAACGCTCCCTAAAGCACTTCAGCGAGCAGGCCTTTCTAATCGACCTAGCCCGGGTATCCTGGAAGGATATTGACCTAATTTTGTCAGTAGAAGATGCCTGGTTATTCTTTAAAAGTGCTTTCCTCACCATCTTAAATAAGCACGCCCCATTAAAAAAATGTAGAACCAGGAACAGATATAACCCCTGGTTCACCCCAGACCTGACTGCCCTTGACCAGCACAAAAACATCCTGTGGCGTACTGCATTAGAATCGAATAGCCCCCACGATATGCAACTTTTCAGGGAAGTTAGGAACCAATATACACAGGCGGTTAGGAAAACAAAGGCTAGCTTTTTCAAACAGAAATTTGCATCCTGCAGCACAAACTCCCAAAAGTTCTGGGACACTGTAAAGTCTATGGAGAATAAGAGCACCTCATCCCAGCTGCCCACTGCACTGAGGTCAGGAAACACTGTCACCACTGATAAATCTACGATAATCGAGAATTTCAATAAGCATTTTTCTACGGCTGGCCATGCTTTCCACCTGGCCACCCCTAACCTGGTCAACAGCCCTGCACCCCCCACAGCAACTTACCCCAGCCTCCCCCATTTCTCCTTCACGCAAATCCAGATAGCTGATGTTCTGAAAGAGCTGCAAAATCTGGACCCTCTCTTTCTGAAATTATCTGCCGAAATTGTTGCAACCCCTATTACTAGCCTGTTCAACCTCTCTTTCGTGTCGTTTCAGATCCCCAAAGATTGGAAAGCTGTTGCGGTCATCCCCCTCTTCAAAGGGGGAGACACTCTAGACCCAAACTGCTACAGACCTATATCTATCCTACCCTGCCTTTCGAAGGTCTTCGAAAGCCAAGTTAACAAACAGATCACCGACCATTTTGAATCCCACCGTACCTTCTCCGCTATGCAATCTGGTTTCCGAGCTGGTCATGGGTGCACCTCAGCTACACTCAAGGTCCTAAACGATATCATAACCGCCATCAACAAGAGACAATACTGTGCAGCTTTATTCATCGACCTGGCCAAGGCTTTCGACTCTGTCAATCACCGCATTCTTATCGTCAGACTCAACAGCCTTGGGTTCTCAAATGACTGCCTCGCCTGGTTCACCAACTACTTCTCTGACAGAGTTCAATGTGTCAAATCGGAGGGCCTGTTGTCCGGACCTCTGGCAGTCTCTATGGGGGTGCCACAGGGTTCAATTCTCGGGCCGACTCTTTTCTCTGCATACATCAATGATGTCACTCTTACTGCTGGTGATTCTCTGATCCACCTCTACGCAGACGATACCATTCTGTATACTTCTGGCCCTTCTTTGGACACTGTGTTAACTAACCTCCAGACGAGCTTCAATGCCATACAACTCTCCTTCCGTGACCTCCAACTGCTCTTAAATGCAAGTAAAACTAAATGCATGATCTTCAACCGATTGCTGCCAGCACCTACCCACCCGTTCAGCATTACTACTCTGGACAGTTCTGAATTAGAATATGTGGACATCTACAAATACCTAGGTGTCTGGTTAGACTGTAAACTCTCCTTCCAGACTCACAACAAACATATCCAATCCAAAATTAAGTCTAGAATCAGCTTCCTATTTCGCAACAAAGCATCCTTCACTCATGCTGCCAAACATACCCTCGTAAAACTGACTATCCTATCGATCCTTGACTTCGGCGATGTCATTTACAAAATAGCCTCCAACACTATCACAGTGCCATCCGTTTTGTCACCAAAGCCCTATATACTACCCACCACTGCAACCTGTATGCTCTTGTTGGCTGGCCCTTGCTTCATATTCGTCGCCAAACCCACTGGCTCCATGTCATCTACAAGTCTCTGCTAGGTAAAGCCCCGCCTTATCTCAGCTCTCTGGTCACCATAGCAGCACCCACCCATAGCATGTGCTCCAGCAGGTATATTTCACTGGTCACCCCCAAAGCCAATTCCTACTTTGGCTGCCTTTCCTTCCAGTTCTTTGCTGCCAATGACTGGAACGAATTGCAAAAATCACTGAGGCTGGAGACTCATATCTCCTTTACTAACTTTAAGCACCAGCTGTCAGGGCAGCTCACAGATCACTTCACCTGTACATAGCCCATCTGTAAATAGCCCATCCAACTACCTTATCCCCATACTGTTATTGTATATATATATTTTTTACTCCTTTGCACCCCAGTATCTCTACTTGCACATTAATCTTCTGCACATCTATCACTCCAGTGTTTAATTTCTAAATTGTAATTATTTCGCCACTATGGTCTATTCATTGCCACCTCCCTTATCTTACCTAATTTGCACACACTGTTTATATAGACTTTTTTTCTATTGTGTTTTTGACTTTGACTATGTTTTGTTTATTCCATGTGTAACTCTGTGTTGTAGTTTGTGTCGCACTGCTTTGCTTTATCTTGACCAGGTCGCATTTGTAAATGAGAACTTGTTCTCAACTGGCCTACCTGGTTAAATAAAGGTGAACTTTATTCACCTTGTGCTTCCACAATGCTATCACAGTGCTACCACAGTGTACTCATATTGCTACCATAATGCTATAATAGTGTTACCATAGTTCTACCACAGTGCTTACACAATGCAGCCACAGTGCTATCACAGTGTTATCATAGTCCTACCATAATGCTATCATAGTGTTACCATAGTGCTACAACAGTGCAACCATAGTGCTACCTCATTCAATATCATGTCAATGGCCTTTCAGACAACACTACACTTCACCCATAAAGCCCTCATCACGCTGTCATAAACATGACATGACGGCTGCCATAACCATTCATATCGGTTAATGTTTAACCTTGTGTGTGATAGCCAGGCCTGGGGCTGGTGTTACTCTGTGCTGTGGGTAGAATAGCTCTTCACTCTCCATGAGTCCACACTGCTGCCAGACCAATGATGTCAGTGGCCTTGTGTCTGGACAACTGACATGGGCTGAATTAATGCTTGGTGTTGCATTTCTAACCCATGAACTCATATGAAAGGGTTTTTACAGGTTTCCAGGTTTTTATGAGCTGTAGGCCAGCCCTACACTAATGTCAGCCCTACACTAATGTCAGCCCTACACTAATGTCAAGCTCATGCTTTAAATCATTCATCTGATTGCATCAGTTGCTTCATCTCTTGCAGTCATAAGACATGCATATGCGCTGTGACTGCCACCAGTTGTGAGGGGCTGTTGCAATGTGTGCTCTGCTATGTTGATCCTTGGATCAACCCTGGATCTATTCTATTTCTACACTGACTGTTGTCTGTCTGATGCCAGAGTCAACTGCACAGTTGTTCTGGTTGTCCATGGTATATAACCCATGCCTCTACTAATATTGTGGCTTCCTGTGCTTATTCCCTGCAGCTCACCGGTACCACCAGGCCAAAGCCAGCGGGCAGGGTGCCCACAGCAAGTCCTCCAGTGCCCACTCCTCCCGCTCCACCAGCCCAGGCCCACACTGGCGTAACGAGGGCATTGCCCCATATAAGCCCCCTGACAGACGCACCCAGGGCCTGGAGCCTCCATCATGTACCCCCTCCTCCTCCACACGGCCTGGCCGCTCCCACCACCCCTCCCTCCCTACAGAGCTCGACTCAAACGCAGGACGCACCCCCCTGTTACCACGACCACCGCGGGAACGCTCAGAACCCCGCCACTTCAACCCTGTCAGGTGAGTGAGTGTGTGTGTGTGTGTTGTGCTAATGACACTTCGTCTTTGTCTCCATCACCAGCACGGATCCACTTTTCACCACAAACACACACACACACACACAAAAACACAAACACAAAAACACACACGCACAGCACAGCGCACAAAACTGGGAAGCGACAGATTATACAAGGCAGAGTGAGATTTTCCTAATCTCAGGTGACATTCCAATGAGACCTTGCGCTGACACTGTCCTGCTGTCCCGGCCGTTCCACTCTGCCTCCTGGTGGCTAGACTGGACACACACCTTGATTGCTGCTGTCGCCTCACTCCCTCCCTTCCCCTGTCCTCCTTCCCTCCCCCTCACTCTCCCTTCCCCTCCCCCCTCTCCCCCCTCTCCTCCTTCCTCTCCTTTGGTTCTGTTAATTACACTAATGACTGTCTGAATTCAGATGGGATTCAACATCCAAGTGTTGCTGTTGGTGATGTTTCTGTTTTCTCTCCAAGGCCCGGAGCTGATGGATTGAATTAGGCTACATGTTGACTATACTAGAGGAAACACATGTCTCTCCTTTTTTCTTCTGTCTCTCACTGAAGTGGCATGACAGTCAGAGTACTGGTTTTCATTGGCTACAAAACTATTTTCTGGATAGTAAAGAGAATGCATTCCCTCAGCTCTCCACATAAGGTCCCGTTGAGTTGGTCTCACATACCTCCCTCATACGTCAGAGTCGCCATTGTTCAACACAATTAAGGGCTGTGGGCTCGTTTACTTTGGCTCCCGGCCAATGAGTGGCTCAGTATCCGGAGTGAGTGATGGCTCAGGCCCGGCGTCACGGCAACAGGCCTCGGGACAGGTTAACCCCTTCAAGGTCGGCACCTCCAAATGCATCAGACTAGATAAGGGTTAATCTGACTGACAACTGTTGCACCCCTAGGCCCTGCTGCTCCCCCTAGGAAGTAGGTCACAGTTGGGCTAACCTGTGAAGGAAAACACCATGTGCTTCGTTATGCCAAGCCGTCAGAATGCAGTCAATCTGAGTCAATATTGGTTTGCCTACGTCATTATTTTAAAAGGCAATATTTGATTAACATTTCAACCTTGTCACTCATTTATTTTGCCCTGTTTATATAGTGTAGAATAATATTTTCTTGGTTGTTTGTTCTGGTTACTCAGAGCATTATAGAAGTGGTTACATAAAGAATGTCAGCAAAGAAAGCGGATATAGTTAATTCTTCTTCCAGGATATTGCCAGAGAGCACATGATTCTGAAAGACATGTCTGTCAGGTTGTTGTTTTGGCCACTGATACAGAGCTCTACTGATTATGCTCTATCTTGCTGTAAGTCATTAGTTGTTTCCTGTCTTGGATAGTACGTTGTCCCGAGGGGCCCCACCGGTGCGTGTCAGTGGAGTGGTGTGGTGAGCTCTGGGAAAGAAGGGCAGGCAGCGCTCTCTGCGGCTGTGTGTGGGGTCAGTAAATCCACAGGGCCTATAATCCTGCCCCCACTTGCTCTCATCTTCCCTGTAATCCCTGATCCAGCCCAATGTTCTGAGAAGCACCCGGCCCTACGTGTGTCCGTCAGGGTAGGCAGCAGCAGAAGCCTGCAGGGAGGTTCCTCATGATCACTGGAGGTCACAGATCCCATCATGAACTGGAGGTGGATAGTGTTTACTATAAACCTTTGTGGGCCAGAGGAGTGGGGTGAGGCATAGGCACTATGGTGTGCTGGGTTGGAGAATGGGCTCTGAGCAAGTTGTTTTTCTCAAACTAGTATGAATGTAAAAAAATATTATTTATTTTTATTTATTTTATTCGTATGATACAATTTCAGGCCAGAAATAAATAAAAGATACTGCAACTATAATTAACTCCTTGTCTGTCTTCCTCTGTGTTCTGCAGGTCTAAGGACTCGTCATTGTTGCCAGTGACCCGCCGTCTATCAGGGGACAGCGACTCCTCTACAGCCTCCTCTAAGGGAGGAGGAGGAGGGGCAGGGGGAGGCCGCTTCTCTCTGGGGGGCACCCGTCGCTCCGGAGAGGAGGTGGTGCTGCTGGTTAACAGGAAGGAGGGGAAGCATATAATCGAGAGGCCTGGAGAAGGCGGACAGGGCCCATCCCTGTGCCCCCCAATGCCCCGCACACGCAGCCACTCCCGGGATCGCCTTGCCCCCGCCTCCATCCTCAAACCCAGCCCCCCACAGGGCCCCTCTGACGGGCTCAGGAGCAGTCATGGGGAGAGGGGCCGCTCTCTCGGGCCCGAAAGTCCCCGCAGGCTCCAGGCCCTGCGCTCCCACAGCCAGGGGAAGATGCCCAGCCGGAGTCGGACCAGCGATGCCAGCCCTGGACCCTCTCCCCGTCACGGGGCCTCGCAGCCCCCATCCTCTGACAGACGAGAGGAGCTCAGGACCAAACAACTGCCCCCCGCCTCCCCCAGAATCAATGGAGGTTTCTCCAGGAGACAATCGTCCTCCTGCTCTAATTCACCTATCAAAGGGCTTCAGAGCAGCAGCCTCAGTAAGAAGACTATAGTGGCTCCCCGGCCCCCCGCTCCACGCTCCCCCTCGGTGGGGAGGAGTAGACTGCTGCCAACAGTCACCCAGGCAGGCCGGCGCTCTCCTCACTCCTCCTCCCCCCGCTCCCCTCACCACCATGGGCATGGACCCCGCTCCCCTCGAACCTCCCACGGCCCTCGCTCCAATGGGCATGGCCACAGGGGGTGGGCCAGCTCTGAGCGACAGGAACCTGAGGAGGAGGGGCTAGGCTATAACTTCCAGATCCTGCCCAACCTGGACCCCCAGAAAGAGCAGGACCTGTACCGCAGCTTCGAGGCTGAGTTCCTAGCTAACACAGGGCAGCGCAGAGGGGGGCCTAGTAGACCCACAAGGGGGGGGGCCCTTCAGCTTCCTGCCTCCTCACACCCACAGCAGGGGGTTGGGCCCCAAACCCTGCCCACGCCTGCCTCTGCTGACCCTAACGTCACTGACTCTGCCTACTCCTCCTCCAACTCCTCCAACTCCTCACTCAACGTGGGGGGTAAGGTAGGAGTTCTGCCTGACCTCCGGGAGTCTAAAAGAACTAACCCACGTTCCTCTGGAGGCCTGGAGGATACCCTGGCCCCACTGCATGGCCATAGCCCTGGCGGACTATCCAACGGTGGGCATGCAGAACCAGAGCGCTGGGGCGGGCGAGGTGGAGGTCTCAGGAAGCTCCCTGCCATCTCCAGTTCCATAGACGAAGGGGAGCTCCTGTCCTCCTTGCCCGGCCGGAGAGACTCGGAGCTGGGCATATCTCTCAGCCATGCCCCCTCACAACTTCCTTTCCACCGCAGGAGCATGAATGGGGGGGGCCATGTCAGTGGTGCTCTAGTAGAGGTGCTGATGGAGAGCCAGCAGGGTCAGCTGAGCTGGGGCTCAGGGCCTGAGGGAGACGTCCCTCTGGAGGATCACCAACCAAGCTTCCCCTACGACCTGGAGGGTGGAGACCCCAACGATGACCTCCCTCCCCCAGAGTCTTGTCCCTCGCCCATCCCCCTGCCCCCCTCGGAGGACTGCTCCTTCCAGGAAGACTCCTCCAGTGAGAGCTCCTCCATGTGCTTCAGCCTGAGTGAATCACGCTCAGAGTACTCTCCCCCACCTCCTCCCCTGGCCAATGGGGATGCAGTTGATGGGGGTGTAGTCTTCCGGCCTAAGAGGGCAGGGAAAAAGGCTGACAGGGTGCCCTCCATCTACAAGCTCAAGCTGAGGCCCAGGATCAGACCCCGTACAGACAACCGGCCAGGGAACAGCCCGTCACGTATCCCCACCCCAGTCAGCTACAGAGACCTTCAGGCCAGGGGCAACCATACTCCCCTCCAGACCCCTACCCCGCCACAGTCCCCTCAGAGCTCCCATTCCAACGACCATTCACCCTCACGAAAGGCCATGCACCAGGCCTTTGCCGACCTGATCCACCCCCAGTCACGCTCCCCTGCCATGGGCAACAGGGACCGCTCCTACTCTGTGGAGTCAGAGAGTGGCTTGGACACTGAGGCCTGGATGTAACACACAACTAACTAATCCTGATGATGCTGATATAGAAGAGTCTGTTGTCAAATGAAACTGACTACTGTCTAAAATAGACTGGAGACTGGGCTACAGACAATTTTTTATAGAGCATGTCGCACACTCCCTCCTTTTATCATGCAGTCATGCCCTTTCCTACCTATAACGGTCAGGGTTTCAGTATCCAATTATATTCTTTGCACTCTAAGCCTAATTATTTATTACCAAAGGATCGATCCCGAATCGAATACTATTGTTTAAGTTTAATGGATTTATTGGCATTATATGGGGATGCTTTGTTCAATCATAAAGTGTCTAATACAAAGCAGGCACTGTCTTGAAAGCCCCATGCTATACGCATCGCTGAAGAAGTGTCAGGGCTGAGGGGGAGGAAAGAACCCCAGGCAGGAGCAGTGAATCACAAGCATCATCATCAAGTCAACTGGACTGGCTCCCTCTAGTGGACAGTGTATGCCACAGCATCTCTGTCTGCTTTGATTGTCAAAATACTGGTGTGGAGAGCGTGCTGTAACAAATACTTTCTCTCATTCTCCATACTGCCACTCACCCTCTGCTCGTTACCTTCTGTGGATCTTTACACATCTAATCTGTATTGGACTTATATATCAATACAATACTCTACAATAATTTACTGTACAATGTTCACATCTAACAGTCCTTTGGACTTCATATTCCATATGTGCACTTCTACTCACCTTCCCCCACCAACCCTCTGCATCCTGACTTGTTCATTGTCATACATGTATGATGTCACTTTCTCACTGCCAATCCACATGGCCACATGATTGAGTGATGTCTTCTGATTCGTTTTTGAGCTTTTATTGTGGAAATATACAAAGTAGTATTTTTCACATTATGTTCTATGTGTTAACTGCAGTCTGGGGCAAGAGTAAGATAATATGTCATTGTCACTGAAACATACTTCCAATGATCAAGAGTTATCTCAACTTGAAAATCAACACTAAAATATGTGTACAAAAGAGTAAGTTAAGTGGATGAATGTGTTTATATATGTACATGTGTATATACAGTGCCAGTAAACATTTTGTACACACCTACTCATTCCAGGGTTTCTCTTAATTTTTACTATGTTCTACATTGTAGAATAATGTTGAAGACATCAAAACTACAAAATAACACATATGGAATCATGTAGTAACCAAAAAAGTGTTGAACAATTCAAAATATATTTTATATTTAAAATTCTTTGAAGTAGTCACCCTTTGCCTTGATGACAGCTTTGCACACTCTTCTCTCAACCAGCTTCATGAGGTAGTCACCTGGAATTAATTTCAATTAAGAGGTGTGCCTTGTTAAAAGTTAATTTGTGGAATTTCTTTCCTTAATGCGTTTGAGCCAATCAGTTGTGTTGTGACAAGGTAGGGGTGGTATACAGAAGATAGCCCTATTTGGTAAAAGACCAAGTCCATATTATGGCAAGAACAGCTCAAATAAGCAAAGAGAAATGACAGTCCATCCTTTCTTTTAAGACATGAAGGTCAGTCCATACAGAAATGTCAAGAACTTTCAACGTTTCTTCAAATGCAGTCGCAAAAACCATCAAGCGCTATGATGAAACTGGCTCTCATGAGGACCGCCACAGGAAAGGAAAACCCAGAGTTACCTCTGCTGCAGAGGATAAGTTCATTAGGAGTTACCAGCATCAGAAATTGCAACCCAAATAAATGCTTCAGAGTTCAAGTAACAGACACATCTCAACATTAACTGTTCAGAGGAGACTGTGTGAATCAGGGCTTCATGGTTGAATTGCTGCAAAGAAACCACTACTAAAGGACACCAATAATAAGAAGAGAGTTGCTTGGGCCAAGAAACACGAGCAATGGACATTAGACCGGTGGAAATCTGTCCTTTGGTCTGATGAGTCCAAATTTGAGATTTTTGGCCGCCATGTCTTTGTGAAACGCAGAGTAGATGAACGGATGATATCCGCATGTGTGGTTCCCACCGTGAAGCATGGAGGAGGAGGTGTGATGGTGTGGGGGTGCTTTGCTGGTGACACTGTCAGTTATTTATTTTCAAATTCAAGGCACACTTAACCAGCATGGTTACCACAGCATTCTGCAGCCATACGCCATCCGCATCTGGTTTGCGTTTAGTGGGACTATCATTTGTCTTTCAACAGGACAATGACCCAAAACACACCTCCAGGCTGTGTAAGGGCTATTTGACCAAGGAGAGTGATGGAGTGCTGCATCAGATGACCTGGCCTCCATATTCACCCAACCTCAATCCAATTGAGATGGTTTGGGATGAATTGGACTGCAGAGTGAAGGAAAAAGAGCCAACTTGTTGCCTCAGCATATGTGGGAAGTCCTTCAAGACTTGTGGAAAAGCATTCATCATGAAGCTGGTTGAGAGAATGCCAAGAGTGTGCAAAGCTCTCATCAAGGCAACGGGTGGCTACTTTGAAGAATCTCAAATATAAAATATATGTTTCCAACTTTTTTGGTTACTACATGATTCCATATGTGTTATTTCATAGTTTTGATGTCAGCACTATTATTCTACAATGTAGATTAAAGAAAAAAAGAAAAGCCTTGGAATGAGTAGCTGTGTCCAAACGTTTGACTGGTACTGTACATGTATATGTATACAGTGCCTTGCGAAAGTATTCGGCCCTCTTGAACTTTGCGACCTTTTGCCACATTTCAGGCTTCAAACATAAAGATATAAAACTGTATTTTTTTGTGAAGAATCAACAACAAGTGGGACACAATCATGAAGTGGAACGACATTTATTGGATATTTCAAACTTTTTTAACAAATCAAAAACTGAAAAATTGGGCGTGCATAATTATTCAGCCCCCTTAAGTTAATACTTTGTAGCGCCACATTTTGCTGCGATTACAGCTGTAAGTCGCTTGGGGTATGTCTCTATCAGTTTTGCACATCGAGAGACTGAAATTTTTTCCCATTCCTCCTTGCAAAACAGCTCGAGCTCAGTGAGGTTGGATGGAGAGCATTTGTGAACAGCAGTTTTCAGTTCTTTCCACAGATTCTCGATTGGATTCAGGTCTGGACTTTGACTTGGGCATTCTAACACCTGGATATGTTTATTTTTGAACCATTCCATTGTAGATTTTGCTTTATGTTTTGGATCATTGTCTTGTTGGAAGACAAATCTCCGTCCCAGTCTCAGGTCTTTTGCAGACTCCATCAGGTTTTCTTCCAGAATGGTCCTGTATTTGGCTCCATCCATCTTCCCATCAATTTTAACCATCTTCCCTGTCCCTGCTGAAGAAAAGCAGGCCCAAACCATGATGCTGCCACCACCATGTTTGACAGTGGGGATGAGGTGTTCAGGGTGATGAGCTGTGTAGCTTTTACGCCAAACATAACGTTTTGCATTATTGCCAAAAAGTTCAATTATGGTTTCATCTGACCAGAGCACCTTCTTCCACATGTTTGGTGTGTCTCCCAGGTGGCTTGTGGCAAACTTTAAACAACACTTTTTATGGATATCTTTAAGAAATGGCTTTCTTCTTGCCACTCTTCCATAAAGGCCAGATTTGTGCAATATACGACTGATTGTTGTCCTATGGACAGAGTCTCCCACCTCAGCTGTAGATCTCTGCAGTTCATCCAGAGTGATCATGGGCCTCTTGGCTGCATCTCTGATCAGTCTTCTCCTTGTATGAGCTGAAAGTTTAGAGGGACGGCCAGGTCTTGGTAGATTTGCAGTGGTCTGATACTCCTTCCATTTCAATATTATCGCTTGCACAGTGCTCCTTGGGAAATCTTTTTGTATCCAAATCCGGCTTTAATCTTCTTCACACCAGTATCTCGGACCTGCCTGGTGTGTTCCTTGTTCTTCATGATGCTCTCTGCGCTTTTAACGGACCTCTGAGACTATCACAGTGCAGGTGCATTTATACGGAGACTTGATTACACACAGGTGGATTGTATTTATCATCATTAGTCATTTAGGTCAACATTGGATCATTCAGAGATCCTCACTGAACTTCTGGAGAGAGTTTGCTGCACTGAAAGTAAAGGGGCTGAATAATTTTGCACGCCCAATTTTTCAGTTTTTGATTTGTTAAAAAAGTTTGAAATATCCAATAAATGTCGTTCCACTTCATGATTGTGTCCTACTTGTTGTTGATTCTTCACAAAAAAATACATTTTTATATCTTTATGTTTGAAGCCTGAAATGTGGCAAAAGGTCGCAAAGTTCAAGGGGGCCGAATACTTTCGCAAGGCACTGTACTTGCATAAAGATGTAGTTATAGTGTATATAACAAGACATAATTATGAAATGTGTAAATATTTGCTGTATGGGGTTATATGCTGCCTTAGCTATGCAATTTTGCTGTTGGAAATGCCTTGACAATTCCCTTTGCCTTAAAATGTGTGTTTGAGTGTGGTTTGAGAATGTTAGTGCCCAACAACAACACCCATCCAACCTGAGTGTCATTGCCATCACCATCAGTTTGTTTCTCAGTGTAGAATTGTTCAACGACACTAAATTAAAAGAACCACTTTTTTTTTGATGGATTATAATCTATTTGTATAATAGATACATAGACAAACCAATCTCTCGTGAAAGTGTCTTCAGTGACATCTAGTGGTTGTAAATAGTGTCATATTTGGATGAAATTCCTTCACATATTGAGTTTTGAATCATGTGCATGCTTTGCTGGATTGGTTTGGAGAAGATGATTGTTTATCGTGATGTATTCTGTGGTGTATTGAAATGGCTTAAGAATATGTGTAGGTTTTTCTTGAGTGCTTTTATGTGGAGAATGGACATGAATAATTGATAGTGTAATGGTTATGTCTCTCCCCTGTTATGGACTCTGCCTTATTGGCAATATCAATAACAGAGCAGGCCAGGGATCTGACTGTGGGGTTGACACTTTAATAAGGCTTTAGAGCCTGTAAAACTACTATGAATGGTTTTACAGTGGAATGACAAGGACCTTTGCTGCAGTGGGTTTTCAGTAAGCGGATTGCACAAGCAGAGGGGGGCTGTGCACATCTGTCAGCAATCTGAATCTGAGTACGTACTGTATAGGAATATGTACCAGGTGTTCTGGTGTCAATGGGAACGTAGGTAGCATTGCTGATGAAAAGAAGGGAGGGATGTAGTTGGTCTTATTTATTTATTTATGAATTGGTCTCGAGTTACAGGTATGGCTCGAAGTGAAAAACAATGATGTATGTCAAGTCTGAAGGTGAGGGCCCAGAATAAGTCATAAAAGGAAAATAAAAAATGCTGTTAGAACTGTGGCTCTCCATTATCCTAATGGCTTTAGCCAGAGCCCATAGTTCAGTAATGCACAGGGTTCCAGGGACCTTATCAACTGTGGCTCTCCATTATCCTAATGGCTTTAGCCAGAGCCCATAGTTCAGTAATGCACAGGGTTCCAGGGACCTTATCAACTGTGGCTCTCCATTATCCTAATGGCTTTAGCCAGAGCCCATAGTTCAGTAATGCACAGGGTTCCAGGGACCTTATCAACTGTGGCTCTCCATTATCCTAATGGCTTTAGCCAGAGCCCATAGTTCAGTAATGCACAGGGTTCCAGGGACCTTATCAACTGTGGCTCTCCATTATCCTAATGGCTTTAGCCAGAGCCCATAGTTCAGTAATGCACAGGGTTCCAGGGACCTTATCAATTCTCTGCAGACACTTTTTAATTTAATTTTTTTTATTTCACCTTTATTTAACCAGGTAGGCAAGTTGAGAAGAAGTTCCCATTTACAATTGTGACCTGGCCAAGATAAAGCAAAGCAGTTCGACACATGCAACAACACAGAGTTACACATGGAGTAAAACAAACATACAGTCAATAATACAGTAGAAAAATAAGTCTATATACAATGTGAGCAAGTGAGGTGAGATAAGGGAGGTAAAGGCAAAAAAAAGGCCATGGCGGCAAAGTAAATACAATATAGCAAGTAAAACACTGGAATGGTTGATTTGCAGTGGAATAATGTGAAAAGTAGAGAAAGAAATAATGGGATGCAAAGAAGCAAAATAAATAAAGTAGGGAAAGAGGTAGTTAAAGCTGGTGCTTAAAGCTAGTGAGGGAGATAAGTGTTTCCAGTTTCAGAGATTTTTGTAGTTCATTCCACTCATTGGCAGCAGAGAACTGGAAGGAGAGGTGGCCAAAGGAAGAATTGGTTTTGGGGGTGACCAGAGCGATATACCTGCTGGAGCGCGTGCTACAGGTGGGTGCTGCTATGGTGACCAGCGAGCTGATAAGGGGGGACTTTACCTAACAGGGTCTTGTAGATGACCTGGAGCCAGTGGGTATGGCGATGAGTATGAAGCGAGGGCCAGCCAACGAGAGCGTACAGGTTGCAGTGGTGGGTAGTATATGGGGCTTTGGTGACATAACGGAATGCACTGTGATAGACTGCATCCAATTTATTGAGTAGGGTATTGTAGGCAATTTTGTAAATGACATCGCCGAAGTCGAGGATTGGTAGGATGGTCAGTTTTACGAGGGTATGTTTGGCAGCATGAGTGAAGGATGCTTTGTTGCGAAATAGGAAGCTGATTCTAGATTTAATTTTGGATTGGATATGTTTGATGTGAGTCTGGAAGGAGAGTTTACAGTCTAACCAGACACCTAGGTATTTGTAGATGTCCACATATTCTAAGTCACAGCCGTCCGGAGTAGTGATGTTGGACAGGCGGGCAGGGGCAGGCAGCGATCGTTTGAAGAGCATGCATTTAGTTTGACTTGTATTTAAGAGCAATTGGAGGCCACGGAAGGAGAGTTGTATGGCATTGAAGCTCGCCTGGAGGGTTGTTAACACAAAGAAGGGTCCAAAGAAGGGCCAGAGGTATACAGAATGGTATCGTCTGAGTAGAGGTGGATCAGAGACTCACCAGCAGCAAGAGCGACATCATTGATTTATACAGAGAAGAGAGTCGGTCCAAGAATTGAACCCTGTGGCACCCCCATAGAGACTGACAGAGGCCCGGACAACAGACCCTCCGATTTGACACACTGAACTCTATCAGAGAAGTAGTTGGTGAACCAAGTGAGGCAATCATTTGAGAAACCAAGGCTATCGAGTCTGCCGATGAGGATGTGGTGATTGACAGAGTCGAAGGCCTTGGCCAGGTCAATGAATACGGCTGCACAGTATTATTTCTTATCGATGGCAGTTAAGATATCGTTTAGGACCTTGAGCGTGGCTGACGTGCACCCATGACCAGCTCGGAAACCAGATTGCATAGCGGAGAAGGTATGGTGGGATTCGAAATGGTCGGTAATCTGTTTGTTGACTTGGCATTCGAAGACCTTAGAAAGGCAGGGTAGGATAGATATAGGTCTGTAGCAGTTTGGGTCAAGAGTGTCCCCCCCTTTGAAGAGGGGGATGACCGCAGCTGCTTTCCAATCTTTGGGAATCTCAGACGACACGAAAGAGGTTGAACAGGCTAGTAATAGGGGTGGCAACAATTTAGGCAGATAATTTTAGAAAGAGAGGGTCCAGATTGTCTAGCCCGGCTGATTTGTAGGTGTCCAGATTTTGCAGCTCTTTCAGAACATCAGCTGACTGGATTTGGGAGAAGAAGAAATGGGGACGGCTTGGGCGAGTTGCTGTGGGGGGTGCAGAGCTGTTGACCGGGGTAGGGGTAGCCAGGTGGAAAGCATGGCCAGCCGTAGAAAAATGCTCATTGAAATTATCAATTATAGTGGATTTATCGGTGGTGACAGTGTTTCCTATCCTCAGTGCAGTGGGCAGCTGGGAGGAGGTGTTCTTATTGTCCATGGACTTTACAGTGTTCCAGAACTATTTTGACTTTGTGTTGCAGGAAGCAAATTTCTGCTTGAAAAAGCTAGCCTTGGCTTTTCTAACTACCTGTGTATATTGGTTTCTATCCTCTACTTGAGGCCATAGGCGGTGTTCTACTATTTCTGAGAATGTTTTCATGTATTTTTGTGTCTTTGACTTGAGGATTTTGGTTGTTAAAATGTTTGCTTTTAACATGTTTTATCATGCCAATTCATGTCCACACATCAACCAAATAGTCACAGTACAGCAGATGCTGTTATGCTTTTGCTGTATTAAGGGAACACTCCAGCAATGAATATAGCCAATCCAAGAGGGTCACTGGTTTTGTTGATAACTACACAGGGAGGAGCCAACCTACACACTGCCTATTAACTGCTCAAAGATACCGTTGCATTTTTATTTGACCCCCCACTGGCATAAGTAGGCTCTGTTTGCATTATTAGCCAAAATACATTTTCTCTCTTCACTGACCCAATGAAAAGTTGGGTCCATTTCATTGTATTGCTTTTACATGTAGCTGTCTTTTTAAAAAGGTACTCTTTATATATTTGTTTTTGATACATTTTCAATTAAAATTTTCAATCATCAAATGGGTTTGAAATATTAAAACATTCATGATGGGTAAGCAAGTGACAGATGTTTTCCGGTAAACATGTTGAAAACCATGGTCTAATGATTGAGTTTGGCAATTCAACTGTAATTGCAAAATGATTTTCCAGTTGAACTTTCTCCTTAGGGTGCAACATTTCTTTTGATTGTCAAACACTGCGTTTAAAATAACTAATTATCTCTCTCTCTCGCTCGTTCTCCCTTTTATCTCTGATATCTCTGTCTAAATGGTATAATAAAAAGTAATGAAATGAAACGGATCGTCACATCAATTTTGAATGTCCATTTGAATTTATTTTTGTGTTAAAGCGTCATTTGCTGATGTTATTTTCTATCAAATAATGACAATTAAATGTACTGAAAATGAGTACTTAACATTTGTGGAATTTGTCTGTATTAAATAGCAATACTGCAATACCAAGACCTCACTCTTCCTTGAAAAATCAATTGCTGTCAAGCTGTTCTTGTAATAAAATATGTTCCTCTGATTTGTCTCTTATCAACTGTGTTTTTATGGTTGAAACTTTTAGTGAGATGATGATGAGAGGACCTCTAATCATGCCAATGGTGACTGAGGTTAGTCTATGCACTAGGTTTTGAAGCAACTTTTTAAATGAGACTAGAAAGTCCATAGGCCCTATAACCAAAAGTCATTAAAAACCATTTTCCCAGTGCTAACCATCATAAAATCCAGGGAAGATGAAGAGGATGAAGCGGAAGCATTCTTATATCTCACATTTCTGACCTTATTGACATGGCACATTATGTTTCTATTTAGCATACACATTTCTTTAGTTTTATACAGGTGCCTGCGTGTTTGTGTGTGACACAGAGAGAGAGAGAGAGAGATTTTGGTATTCAGATAAATGTTTTCATCTTTTTAAATAAGACTGTGATCAAGCTCCATCTCAGTTTTGGCATAATATAGCTAGTTGACATTTTTGTCTGAACATTCACGAAAAAGGCTTGATTGGTCTATTTACGATGTGAAAAAAAATGTGATCTGATACCCACTTAATGATAATCTTCTCACCAAATTAGTCATTTTCATAATTATTATCCACCTAAAATTACCTTATTGCGGAAGTCGGAAGTAAAAAAACACCATGATCGATGATAGCTATTCAAGTGGGAGGGAACGAAGGCCAAGTAAAACACACACTTCGCAACGGTAAGCTGCTTTTGATTTTCTCTGCTGTTTTATTCTGTGTCGTGTCTAATTTTAACTTCAGTAGGCACGTTCATTCTGTGGGGTTGGATTTGAAAATAGGTCGATAGATTAAGAGCTTTACTATCCAGGCAAAGGCTCCCTAAGCCTCTACTTTAGAAGGTAATTTCTTTAGACAGCAGCATAGCATCAGCTACAGTACCTAGCGGAGCAGCAGGTTCATTCATCAAGCAAATATGGAGTGGGCTAATCAATTATGCGTGAGTAATCAGTCGAAGTTAGAAAGAGCCGTTTTAAATCTGATTTGTGCCATTCGATTTGGCTTGATATAATTTTAGCTTTAAAAATGAACGAGAGGAAAGCCGATGAAGTGCTAACCATTCTGGCTAACTAACGTTAGCTAGCAGTTGTTGGCTATTACTGTTTGCTAGCGATGCTAGGAATGACGAGGAAGTGTGAACATGTGTAGCTAGTTAGTTATGATAACAATAGTTTGCCAGGGTTTTTAACACTACCGTAACCACATAGGTCATAGCTAAGTAGCTAGCTAAGTTACAGGGTATTCAAATAGTTTAGTGGGGCCCCGCGTTAAACTAGCATTGGATATTGATTAGTACTAGGTTAGCTACTGTACATTGTTGGGTTTAACTAGAGCTGGCAAGAAAGGCATTTCACTGTATTTGCACGTGACATTGAAACTTGAAACTGTTTTAACTAAGTTGCCAGCCAAGTAGTTAACACTTAGTAACCTAGCTGTTTGCTAACTAATAAAAATCTGTCAATAGCTTTTGACTGCTGTCAGAGATACCACTCAGTTTGTCAATTTCAGCTCATTTACTAGACCTTGACAAATTTGCTAACTAGGGAGCTGTTGAAAATATTGATTCATTTACAGAAAATTGTCTTTGGGGAAGTAACGTTATTTACTTCATGCTAGATGCAGTCAGAGTTTTAGGCTACATTTGCGTTATGACAGCTGGCCGTTGCCTGCCAGTTATTGCCATAACACAGAAATTAATGTAGGCTTACTGTTAGTTGATAATTCTTCACAAAGGGCTACAGATCTGATTGCCATGATATCGTTAGTTTATACCTACACTTTGGATGTAGGCAACACATTTTATTCATGCACCTCAAGTCAATAAAATGTTAACTTGCATAACTATTTAGGCTTAATCTAAATATATTTCTCCAGCTTCTGAATCAGATTGACTGACCACTGCTCTTGCCTGCGTTGTAGCCAAGCTAGTGACTAGGTAGTCAGCAATGACAGCTTCCCATTAGCAAGGAGTCTAACATTGTGCATTTTTTTGTTCTGGTGAGAGCATGAGATTGGGAAGAGAGTAGTGGGGGGAAAAAAGAAGAGAGTATCAAGTTTAGTCCCAGGGAATTTGATGAGGCTCCTGTCTATTGAACCACCACAGCACTGTAATTTACTAACTTGTCCAACCAGTGTGGTGCGCAGCAACATTGTTATCAATGCCTGACCAGACAGCCTCTCAACAGGCATTGTGCTTTCTGCACTATCACTTTGGGAGCAGGGTGTGATAACATGGTAGTCATTTGTACCATTTTTCTAGTACTCTGGTTGTTTTGTATGTCTAAATTATTTTTCATATACTGTCAATACTTTTGATATCTATAAGACTACCTCATGCAGAAAAAAAGTAAGTACTAGAATTGGGTTAATGTTGATGGCTGAAATACTCAAGAGTCAATACACTGACTACTCGCAGCATCATTTATATTGCATTATATCAACATATGAGGCCCAATCTCATCCTGAAGTGCTAAAGTTGGGTGTGGAAGGGGGGGGTGTTAATCCAGTGACATAAGAGACAAATGTTTTTAATTTCGCAGGAGCTTTGTTACTTTCAAGGCCTGCTACTTTGCAGTGTTGTTTTTTTTAGTGCAGAGGACAGTCAGTTTTTTTCTTAGTGGGAAGATCCATCACATGAAGGTGGTGGATCGAGTGTGGTATTCAACAGCAGGAAAGGAATAATGCTGTGTGCTACAGACTGAGATTCCGTGGACCCCAAACGACAGGTCCAGTCAGAGGCCGGCTGATTAAGTAGGCCTATGTGCTGACTAGGAGGGTTTTAACTTTTTTTAGGGGTTGTCAGCCAATGTGTTTTAACACAATGGACAATGTGTAATCGAGTAAAAAAACATCAAAGCTAAGTGTCCAAGTGATGACGACTTCCTCCTATTTTGCCTGCACTTGCACTTCTACAATTTCCTGTCTTCTTTGCAGATCCCTCTCCTTCTAGGAAAAATATACCTTGGTGCCTGTTTTTCATTAATTATTTCGCGCTCTCTCTCTTGCAGGAGAACCGGCAATTTGGATCCAAGATGACGGACTCTAAGTATTTCACAACTACCAAGAAAGGTCTGGCCCACTGACTTTCAAAGTGAATTTTAAATATATAAATGAAAAAATTACAGTATCAAAATTCATTCAGAGCTGCTGTTTTTAGGCTACTCTTATCATATTAGTCATGATTTTAGGCCCTAATCTAAATGGTGTGTAGGCTTAATCAAAATATGGAAACAGGCTTCATGATCCCGCTGATGGAAAGAGCCACCATGTGTAACAATGGTTGACTTAGGGAATGTTCTAGAAATGAATTGCTCCCAACCACATACTGTCACAAAAAATACATGTCAAGTTCAGGGTATTTACAGCCAAGAGAAAGCAACATCAACAAAAGGAGTAGAAAACCGGGCTCAGCAGCAGCCTGGCTATGTGTGTTTTGTGTGTTTGGCTGATGAAAGCAGGAATAGAACAGCTGAGGTTGTCCTCTAAATAAGATTAGGGCCTCAGGCGTTAGCACTCCTTAAGTTAGCCCTCCTGCTGTCCCTCTGGCTTTCCCTGGCTCTCTGTCTCGCTCTGCATCCCCTCTCACCTCTTCAAAAACAGCCCCCAAACAGCCAGCCAATCACTACCATTCAAACTGATATAGTGCTTATGAAGGAGACTTGTCTCTAAATGTCTGTTTGCCTTGTATGAGACATTGGAGTCAGAAGTGCTGCATAAGCAACCCTTCGCTTTGATTTATTGTCCTTCAGGCAGATCATCACTACTCTCTGTGTGTAGGTGTGAGGGAGGCTCATTAATGGGTTTTCTACCCTTGGAACCAGGGGGAAGTTGTGCTCAAGGTTAAGCCCACAGACAGTGGTGTTTGAGAGTAAGCACTCCTATCCAAGCCCAGAGAGATGCTGAACTGATCTGTAGTGTTACCTGAGGACAGGCTGTACTGCAGAGAGGTTGAAGTCCAGCCTCTGCTCTGTCTGTGTTTGTCTTTGCACCTATTGCACATGCAGTGGTGGAAAAAGTACCCAATTGTCATACTTGAGTAAAAGTATAGATACCTTAATGAAAGTTACTCAAGTAAAAGTCACCCAGTAAAATACTACTTGAGTAAATGTTAAAGTATTTGTGTGCAAATATACTTAAGTATGTAAAGTATAAATCATTTCAAATTCCTTATATTAAGCAAACGGCACCATTTTCTTGTTTTTTTAAATTTACGGACAGCCAGGGGCACACTCCAACACTCAGACATAATTTACAAAAGATGCATTTGTGTTTAGTGAGTCTGCTAGGCCAGAGGCAGTAGGGATCACCATGTGTTCTCTTGATAAGTACATGAATTGGACCATTTTCCTGTCCTGATAAGCATTCAACATTTAATGAGTACTTTTGGGTGTCAGGAAAAATCTAGTAAAAAGTACATCATTTTCTTTAGTAATGTAGTAAAGTGAAAGTTGTCAAGTACAGATACCCCCCCAAAAAACGGCTTAAGTAAAAATATTTTAAAGTACTACTTAAGTACTTTACACCACTGCCTACATGTACAGTAGGCCCTTCAAATATAACAAGTCTGCAGATGTATCTTGGATATGTGCATGGTTTGTTTAACTTTAAAAAATATATAAATATATTTTTTTATTAACCCATCCACCACCACCCCCCTCTTCGGAGGACATCTTTTTTTGGTTTTTCAGCTTTTCTGCTACATATACATACATTTGACATACATGGTACTTTTATATGCAATAATACATTTCTGAACATGAGCTCTTTAATCCCACCCCTCAACCACTCTGTCCATCCCACCTATCAATATAGACCAGCCTCTATGGAGTGTTGTTTAACCAAGCTTCGTCCAGTGTTTAAGCAATTCTAGGTCAACCGTATCTCTATAACAATACATGTGTTCCTGTCATGAAATTAATTGTAATCAAAGTAACAGTAGTGTGTGCAGTGCACCCTTCACTGACTGCTTATAATACACGCTCCGGTCTTGATCTAAAGAATTAAACATGACTACTCCACATACACACACTTTTGCTATCTGTTTTAATGGTATGTTCTGTTTCCATCTGTGCAGGAGAGATCTTTGAGCTGAAAGCTGAGCTGAACAGCGATAAGAAGGAGAAGAAGAAGGAGGCTGTGAAGAAGGTCATTGCCTCCATGACCGTTGGGAAGGATGTCAGGTGAGTCGTGTTAGACCCGCGCTCTGGTGTCACCTCTGAACATGTGACAATGCGGTGGATAGTCATGGCCCATACTGACTCTGCTCCCTCCATAGGGAACCTATATTTCACGAGTGGCTGCTGTCATACCTTCATGATTCTATATGTAATTATCTGGCACCCCTCCCCCAGTGCCCTGTTTCCAGATGTGGTGAACTGCATGCAGACTGACAACCTGGAGCTGAAGAAGCTGGTCTACCTGTACCTGATGAACTATGCCAAGAGCCAGCCTGACATGGCCATCATGGCTGTCAACACCTTCGTCAAGGTAAAGCACAACACCAGGGCAGGTCAGACAGACGGCACTGACCTATACAAAATATTGCCTCACTGACAAGTGAGAGAACTGGGGTAGCTACATCTCAATACTCTTCAGTGTGTAAAACTAACATAGAGAGACTCTCCTCCACTTTCAGGACTGTGAGGACGCTAACCCCCTGATCCGGGCCCTGGCTGTGCGTACTATGGGCTGCATCCGCGTGGACAAAATCACTGAGTACCTGTGTGAGCCTCTGAGGAAGTGTTTGAAGGACGAGGACCCCTACGTGAGGAAGACTGCAGCCGTGTGCGTGGCCAAGCTCCATGACATAAACGCCCAGCTGGTGGAGGACCAGGGCTTCCTGGATACCCTCAAGGACCTCATCTCTGACTCCAACCCCATGGTGAGGCTCCCAAGGCAGGCTGACCAGAAAGCTAGACTACCTCCCCCTGGGCGAGACTACTGGCTCTTGGGCTGTAGTACTACTTTTCATGAATGGGAGGTTTATCCCAGTATAGGAAAAAGGGCACTTGCGGTATCAGATTTGTATAGCTGTTTGGAAATGAATTCCTTCCGTCATCTCATTGCCGCCTACTAGGTTATGTGTTCTTGCAGTCGAACTTACCCTCTCCTTCTGTCAGGTGGTAGCGAATGCCGTGGCAGCCCTGTCTGAGATTGCAGAGTCCCACCCCAACAGCAACCTGCTGGACCTGAACCCCCAGTCCATCAACAAACTGCTGACGGCCCTCAACGAGTGCACAGAGTGGGGTCAGATCTTCATCCTGGACTGCCTGGCCAACTACACCCCCCGTGACGACCGCGAGTCCCAGAGGTCAGAAAGCACAGGATGCCACCTCATTCATCACATTCATTCATTGTCTATGACGCACTGATTCTCCCTGTCAGTTTCCACATCATCTGCTGTATATGAAGTGGAATGTATATCAATTTCCCCATAATCTGTACTCGTCCCTTGTATCACTTCTGCCCTTTTCTCCCTCCCTCCCGCTGTAGTATCTGTGAGCGGGTGACCCCCCGTCTGTCCCATGCCAACTCTGCGGTGGTGCTGTCGGCGGTCAAGGTGCTGATGAAGTTCATGGAGATGCTTCCTAAGGACCTGGACTACTATAGCACCCTGCTGAAGAAGCTGGCCCCGCCCCTGGTCACCCTGCTGTCTGCAGAGCCTGAGCTGCAGTACGTGGCCCTGAGGAACATCAACCTCATCGTACAGAAACGGTAGGAAGGCCTGGAGATGAATAGGGGGCCTACCAACAGAAATTAGTCACAGATAATTACAGCTGTTCAGTGTGTGCAGTACAAATGGCACTCTATTCCCTATATAGTGTGCTACCTGGGCCCTGGTCAAAAGTAGTGCACTCTATAGGGATTAGGGTGCCATTTGGGACTCTACCCATGCTTCCTCAGCACATTCAAAGTATTTAATGTGTTGGCTGTATTCCACAAATTTATTGAAAGTGCTAGTTACTTTTCTTTTGATATCGATTGTACCGGTTTCTCTGTGCAGCCCAGAGATCCTGAAGCATGAGATGAAGGTGTTCTTTGTGAAGTACAACGACCCCATCTATGTCAAGCTGGAGAAACTGGACATCATGATCCGCCTGGCGTCTCAAGCCAACATCGCCCAGGTGACCCACACACACCACAATCTCATTCCAGTTAGAACATTTACTTCCAATGGAAGCCATGATGTTTGATTGTAAGTAACATTTGGTAAGTAACATGGACAAGCAGTAATGTGTGATTCCTAGACAACATAAAAGCCAGTATCAATGACCTCAGGCTGGGGGTTTCATAGGTGCTGGCAGAGCTGAAGGAGTATGCCACTGAGGTGGATGTGGACTTTGTGCGGAAGGCAGTCCGAGCCATCGGCCGCTGTGCCATCAAAGTGGAGGTGAGAGCGAGGAGATGATGGAACGCTGTCATGATATACTGTACACGGGTCATACACTAGTATAATGTTTCAAGTCAAGCTAACTGTAGTGTTTTTACTGCTAGCCTTATGACTGTGTGTCATGTGTTTACTGCAGTATGTGTAGTATAAATGTCTATGAAAGGTTGGAGCTTTTTCATGCATCTAATAACAAAATCCTGAATAATGCCAATTGTTACTGTAGTGTCTCCCTTGACTGCTCTGTGTTTGGTTGACAGTCTCTTCTGTCTCTGTCTGTCAGCAATCAGCGGAGCGCTGTGTGAGCACCCTGCTGGACTTAATCCAGACCAAGGTCAACTATGTGGTGCAGGAGGCCATCGTGGTCATCAAGGACATTTTCCGCAAGTACCCCAACAAGTAGGTCACCTGTTGATGGCCCCATGTCAGGTCTAGGCCTGGTTATAACACAGTGGCATAGGGCTCTGGTCAAAAGTAGCGCACTACAGTGCATTCGGAAAGTATTCAGACTTTTTCCACATTGTTACGTTACAACATTATTCTAAAATACCCCATAATGACAAAGCAAAAACGGGTAGTAGAATGTTTTGCAAATGTATTTAAAAAAATTAACTGTCAAATTTACAGAAGTATTCAGACCCTTTACTCAGCACTTTGTTGAAGCACCTTTGGCAGTGATTACAGCCTTGAGTCTTCTTGGGTATGACACTACAAGCTTGGCACACCTGTATTTGGGGAGTTTCTCCCCTTCTCTGCAGATTCTCTCAAGTTCTGTCAGGTTGGATGGGGAGCGTCGCTGCACAACTATTTTCAGGTCTCTCCAGAGATGTTAGATCGGGTTCAAGTCCGGGCCCTGACTGGGCCACTCAAGGACATGCCGCGACATGGCTTGGCTGTCGCTTAGGGTCGTTGTCCTGTTGGAAGGTGAACCTGCGCCCCAGTCTCATCAAGGATCTCTCTGTACTTTGCTCTATTCATCTTTTCCTCGGTCCTGACTAGTCCCTGCCGCTGAAAAACATCCCCACAGCATGATGCTGCCACCACCATGCTTCACTGTAGGTATGGTGCCAGGTTTCTTCCAGACGTGACGCTTGGCATTCAGGCCATATAGTTCAATCTTGGTTTCATCAGGACTCTAGGTAGAGTCTTGGTGGTTCCAGACGTCTTTAATTTAAGAATGATGGAGGCCACTGTGGGACCTTCAATGCTGCAGAAGTTTCTTGGTACCCTTCCCCAGATCTGTGTTTCAACACAATCCTGTCTCTGAGCTCTACAGACAATTAATTTGACTTCCTGGCTTTGTTTTTGCTCTGACATGTACAGTACTGTCAACTGTGGGACCTTATAGACAGGTACATGCCTTTTCAAATGATTTCCAATCAATTGAATTTACCACATGTGGACTCAAAAGTGGAGGACATATTAACTTCATCACTACTTGTATGTGTGAGAAGTATTGACATGTTGAATGCACCAAGCTGTTTGTTTGAACTACTGGCACACAGCTCAAACACCCATAATCTCCCCACAAGACATTCCACCAGAGGTCTCTTCACAGTCCCCAAGTCCAGAACAGACTACATACTGTAGAGCCATGACTACATGTAACTCTATTCCACATCAAGTAACATCAAGTTAAAAAGATGATAATACACCTTATGGAACAGCGGCGACTGAAAAGCAACACAAACATGCAGTGACAAGGTATGTAAACCCCTTTGGAATTACCTGGATTTCTGCATAAATTGGGCATCAAATTTGATCTGATCATCTAAGTCACAACAGACGGTGTGCTTAAACTAATAACACACAAATTATTGTATTTCTTGTCTATATTGAATACATTATTTAAACATTCACAGTGTAGGTTGGGAAAATTATGTGAACCCCTAGGCTAATGATTTCTCCAAAAGCTAATTGGAGTCAGGAGTCAGCTAACCTGGAGTCCAATCACTGAGATGAGATTGGAGATGGTTAGAGCTGCCCTGCCCTATTTAAAAAAACATTTTAGTTTGCTATTCACAAAACGTTGCCCGACATGAACCATGCCTTGAACAAAATTCATCTCGGAAGACCCAAGATTAAGAATGGTTGACTTGCATAGAGCTGGAGATGGTTACACAATTGTCTCTAAAAGCCTTGATGTTCATCGGTCCACGGTAAGACAAATAGTTTATAAATGGGAAGTTCAGCACTGTTGCTACTTTCCCTAGAAGTGTCCGTCCTGCAAAGATGACTGCAAGAGCACAGCGCAGAATGCTCAATGAGGTTAAGAAGAATCCTAAGGTGTCAGCTAAAGACTTACAGAAATCTCTGGAACATGCTAACATCTCAGTTGACGAGTCTACAATACGTAAAACACTAAACAAGAATGGTGTTCATGGGAGGACACCACGGAAGAAGCCACTGCTGTCCAAAAAAAACATTGCTGCGTGTCTGAAGTTTGCAAAAGTGCACCTGGATGTTCCACAGCGCTATTGGACAAATATTCTGTGGACAGATGAAACTGAAGTTGAGTTGTTTGAAAGGAACACACAACACTGTGTGGAGGAAAAAAAGGCACAGTACACCAACATCAAAACCTCATCCCAACTGTAAAGTATGGTGGAGGGAGCATCATGGTTTGGGGATACCTCAGGGCCTGGACAGCTTGCTATCATAAACTTAGGAATGCATTTTTCCGTTGAACAAGACATTTTTCAGGAGAATGGTAGGCTATCTATCCGCTAATTGAAGATCAACCGAAGTTGGGTGACTCAACAGGACAACGACCCAAAACACAGAAGTAAATCAACAACAGAAGAAAATACACCTTCTGGAGTGGCCCAGTCAGAGTCCTGACCTCATCCCGATTGAGATGCTGTGGCATGGCCTCGAGCAGTTCACACCAGACATCCCAAGAATATTGCTGAACTGAAACCGGTTTGAAGAGGAATGGTCCAAAAATCCTCCTGACCGTGGTGAAGGTCTGATCCGCAACTACAGAAAACGTTTGGTTGAGGTTATTGTTGCCAAAGGAGGGTCAACCAGTTATTAAATCCAAGAGTTCACATACTTTTCCCACCCTGCACTGTGAATGTCTACAGTGTTCAATAAAGACATGAAAATGTATAATTGTTTGTTATTAGTTTTAAGCAGACTGTTTGTCTATTGTTGTGATCTAGATGAAGATCAGATCAAATTTGGTGACCAATTTATGCAGAAATCCAGGTAATTCAAAGGGGACAGACACATGCATACAAACACACACACACATACAGTGGGGCAAAAAAGTATTTAGTCAGCCACCAATTGTGCAAGTTCTCCCACTTAAAAAGATGAGAGGCCTGTAATTTTCATAGGTACACTCAATCTATGGCAGACAAAATTAGGGGAAAAAATCCAGAAAATCACATTGTAGAATTTTTCATGAATTTATTTACAAATTATGGTGGAAAATAAGTATTTGGTGACCTACAAACAAGCAAGATTTCTGGCTCTCACAGACCTGTAACTTCTTTAAGAGGCTCCTCTGTCCTCTACTCGTTACCTGTATTAATGGCACCTGTCCACAACCTCAAACAGTCACACTCCAAACTCCACTATGGCCAAGACCAAAGAGCTGTCAAAGGACACCAGAAGCAAAATTGTAGACCTGCACCAGGCTGGGAAGACTGAATCTGCAATAGGTCAGCAGCTTGGTTTGAATAAATCAACTGTGGGAGCAATTATTAGGAAATGGAAGACATACAAGACCACTGATAATCTCCCTCGATCTGGGGCTCCACGCAAGAGCTCACCCTGTGGGGTCAAAATGATCACAAGAACGGTGAGCAAAAATCCCAGAACCGCACAGGTGGACCTAGTGAATGACCTGCAGAGAGCTGGGATCAAAGTAACAAAGCCTACCATCAGTAACACACTACACCGCCAGGGACTCAAATCCTGCAGTGCCAGACGTGTCCCCCTGCTTAAGCCAGTAGATGTCCAGGCCCGTCTGAAGTTTGCTAGAGTGCTTTTGGATGATCCAGAAGAAGATTGGGAGAATGTCATATGGTCAGATGAAACCAAAATATATATATTTTTTAAACTCAATTTGTCGTGTTTGGAGGACAAAGAATGCTGAGTTGCATCCAAAGAACACCATACCTACTGTGAAGCATGGGGGTGGAAACATCATGCTTTGGGGCTGTTTTTCTGCAAAGGGACCAGGACGACTGATAAGTGTAAAGGAAAGAATGAATGGGGCCATGTATCGTGAGATTTTGAGTGAAAACCTCCTTCCATCAGCAAGGGCATTGAAGATGAAACGTGGCTGGGTCTTTCAGCATGACAATGATCCCAAACACACCGCCCGGGCAACGAAGGAGTGGCTTCGTAAGAAGCATTTCAAGGTCCTGGAGTGGCCTAGCCAGTCTCCAGATCACAACCCTATAGAAAATCTTTGGAGGGAGTTGAAAGTCTGTTGCCCAGCAACAGCCCCAAAACATCACTGCTCTAGAGGAGTTCTGCATGGAGGAATGGGTCAAAATACCAGCAACTGTGTGTGAAAACCTTGAAGACTTACAGAAAACGTTTGACCTCTGTCATTGCCAACAAAGGGTATCTAATAAAGTATTGAGAAACTTTTTTGTTATTGACCAAATACTTATTTTCCACCATAATTTGCAAATAAATTCATTAAAAATCCTACAGTGTGATTTTCTGGATTTTTCTCATTTTGTCTGTCATAGTTGAAGTGTACCTATTATGAAAATTACAGGCCTCATCTTTTTAAGTGGGAGAACCTGCACAATTGGTTTCTGACTAAATACTTTTTTGCCCCACTGTACACATTTTGTGTTGTAGAGTAGGGGCCTGAGGGCACAAACTTAATGTGTTGTGAATGTATTCTAATGTTTTTAAAATTGCATAGCTACCTTTAATTTTTCTGGACCCAGGAAGAGTATCTGCTGTCTTGGCAGCAGCTAATGGGGATCCTTAATAAATACAAATAAATTTGTAGAAACATCTCAAGGATGATCAATGGAAACGGGATGCACCTGAGCTCAATTTCAAGTCTCATATCAAAGGGTCTGAATAGTTATGTAAATACGTTTTTTTATATATTTGCTAACATTTGTTTTTGTTATTATGGTGTATTGTGTGTAGACTGAGGATTTTTATTTAATCCATTTTAGAATGAGGCTGTAACGTAACAAAATGTGGGATGAACATGTGGCGCAATCCTAGTAATCCAGTTTAGTGTTTTGTTTTCCTATAAATGGATTTTCAAATGGTTTAGAAGTGAATGACTTTGATGGAAGAGGCACTGCATATATCACAATTTTAATGAATCGGTGAATGAGTCTACTCAGGAAGCCAGTATAGTTCTAAATAGGCTTGTTATTTTTCTGTGGGTGAGGTGTTTACTGGTAAACCATTCCATCCATCAAAATGGATTGTCTGTCAAATTTTCACAGCCGTATCCGTAGTGATCAATGCAACCAGGTATATAGTGCAGTAGTAAACCAACCATGGATGATTGTGATGGAGATTGATATTCAATTTGTCATAGTGGCTGTATTGCACATCAGCAGAGCTTGCTATGCTTGTTAAAATGGCCTATGCTCTCCCGTTGTCACTTAGTATGCTCTGTTTGTGTTAATGCAAGCAAATGCATTCGAACTTGCACAAATTCGCACCCACACCCTGGAGCCCTGTCTGTTCCATCTCACTGCCCCCAGATCACATTTTATTGTCAGGAAGAGGCAGGGAGAAAGCTCATTACCATGACACAGAGGGTTTTCTGCTTGTCTTTCATCGTGAAAGGTATGAAGATAAGCTTTTGAGGCGAGTGAACGCTCCTCTAACCTCTCCCCCACACATGCAGGGTGTCGGTCCTTGAGAATGGCGTAGCACTGAAACCCTTCCCCAGATAACTCTCAAGCAGTACCAGTCAGAAAAGAGGACAGGCTGAGGCAGCCACAGCTTGACTCTGGCTCTATTTAGGCCCAGGAGACTGGATCCATATGCTGCACAGACCGACAGTAACCTATACCCTCAGGCAGCCCAGTCCACGTTGCCCTGTGCTCAAGTTACTGTGCAGCTGTTTCGCAACAGCGAAACAGTGCCTTTTTTCTTTTTTTACTGGCCCAATGCTCTTAAGCGCTAGGCTACCTGCCGCCTCCTTGCCCTCGCATTACTGCTCCAGCACATCCTGTGTCCCAATTTCCCATTTGGGACTAATGAAGTACTTCAACTATTTGTAGTCTCCTTTTGAAAATGTTTTTCTGTCTGTTAGTTCCTGACTGTGGTATCTGTTCCCAGGTATGAGAGTGTGATCGCCACGCTGTGTGAGAACCTGGACTCTCTGGATGAGCCGGAGGCGCGGGCGGCCATGATCTGGATCGTAGGAGAGTACGCGGAGAGGATTGACAACGCTGATGAGCTGCTGGAGAGCTTCCTGGAGGGCTTCCACGACGAGAGCACCCAGGTCTGACTCTCACACATGGCTTTTGTCCCAAATGGCACCCTATTCCCTGTATGGGCCCTAGTCAAACGTAGTGCACTACATGGGGAATAGGGTGAAATTTGGGACACAGACAAGATTCCATTTACCTCTCACTGTCTAAACAGGGATTCAATGGAACCATTCTGTGTACACTGGAAGAGATTTGGGGGGGTGGGGGGCTGCATTTAGCAGCCTATACGCAGAGAGAGTAGTCCTATACTTGACTGGCCACTCTGTTCTTTCATATGATAACTGTTTTGGCTCTCGAGAGACAGCAGCAGGTCTGTGCAAATGCTGACTGGCTGTTTATGGAACGCTGAAAGGCACTGCTTGTGAAAGAGCATTGATTTGATTTACTTTAGGAATTCAACCTGTTTGTGATGAAGATAAAAAATCAAACAGAAAAATTCTGGAGAGACACTTAAATGCCTAGTTTTTGTTTCCTTAAAACGTCAGAGTCCAGATGATGATGTAAAAAACCACTTTAATTGGAGCACTTCAGTAACAATTGAAGTATGGAGCGGTTGGTATTCATTTACACATTTTCCTCAGTGGCTCTGTGTATACAGAGTAGTCTTCAGTCCAGAGTAGTCTTTGTTAGGTGTGCAAATGTTTTGTCCATAAGGCTTTTCTGTACTGTAAGGATGTAGCTGTGAGCTGAGTTGATGTGAATAGTACGAGTGAGTTTAACCTGGTCTCGTCTACTCTTGGTTCCCAGGTGCAGCTGCAGCTGCTGACAGCCATAGTGAAGCTGTTCCTCAAGAAACCCACTGAGACCCAGGAGCTGGTGCAGCAGGTGCTCAGCCTGGCCACACAGGTGAGTGCCCCGGGACACATACATACACAGTGAACAACTTGGATCTAATTAACAAGTCTCACAACAGCACTCCTTATGCCAGGGCCTTCAGGCCATGTCAGATGTCACTCCAACTGCCCAATAGAAGAACAGAAACCAGCATGTTATTATTGTCTTGTCTTCGAATTGCTCAAATTAAGTTGGAGAGGTGGGACGTTTATTGTCCAATCTTGCAACAACTAGGGTACCCAATTCCCAGAAAGCGTGGAACACCCCCAAGTGTTATCCTAAGCCAAGCAACACAACAGGAAGAAGGGAAGGTCAAAAATAAGAAAGATTAAGAGTTTGATTTGTATTCTGCTCAAAGTCATTGGGAACAAGCCAGTTTAAAAGTGGACTGTGATCTAAATACTTGTAGCCTTTCATTGGTCTAGTTACTGTGGGATGTGCTTGACTAAACATGACAACGAGGGCACATGAGTTATTATATATGGGTGTTATTAGTTTGGGTGTTTATTAGTTTTTCTGTTTTGCAGAGTGTTTTATGAGTAGTTAATCTCCCTCCACAGGCTCCTCACACTGTCTAACTTTGGAGTTTAGTTTCAACACTGCCAGGAAGCTACCAGGACCAGAAATATTTAATATTTTCCCCACGTTCTAGTTTTATGCCTTTGTTCCTCATGTCTTACTTCTAAGACTTTCTTATGCTGTTCCCTAGGATTGTCTTATTGTTATTGACTGACTTACAGACTGGGTAAATTATTCTAGCTCTACCCCTCAGGGAACCGAACCTAAACTGACCCTTAGATTATTTGCTTAGTATCTGACTTGACATGAGTGAGAAGAACAGACTGAGTAGCAGAGAGAAGAGTCTGAAGCAGCAGTTAGTATTTATTATGCACCACATCAGTCATCTTGTCCATCTGTTGTCTGCAGGACTCTGACAACCCGGACCTGCGAGACCGTGGCTACATCTACTGGCGCCTGCTCTCCACTGACCCCGTGGCTGCCAAGGAGGTGGTACTGGCCGAGAAGCCCCTGATCTCAGAGGAGACTGACCTGATTGAGCCCACCCTGCTGGAGGAGCTCATCTGCCACATCGGCACGCTGGCTTCCGTCTACCATAAACCCCCCAGCGCCTTCGTGGAGGGCAGCCGCGGTGTGATGCACAAGAGGCTCCCTGCCCGCACTGGGTCGTGAGTCTCATACACAAGGATCACTTAGGGCCCACTTGATGTGACCCAGAGCAGTCAGAACGATCTTATATGAGGCTGTGTTCCAAGCAGACATCAAGTGCAGCCCACTGCACAGAGCAGATTAAGTTTACTGCTATTTAATTGTTATTTTCATTGCATTTAAGATGTGCCAGTGGTGTTCCCTAAAATTACTTTAGGATCCATTTTAAGCAGGTTTGGTTTATTGAATAGAGTTCCAGATAATTTAGCTTGGCTTGGACTAGGCCAATATGTATTTTGGCACAAAACACTGCATTTATGAATTTAAACAAGTTAAAAAACTTCTTAAATGCCCCTTTTTATTGTGTGAATCTTAGTTCTATCTAATTCCCTCTGTCCTTGTCTCTCCATCCCCCAGAGGAGAGAGTACGGAGAGCCCAGACGTGGGCACTGCTGCTGGGGGCTCTGCCCCTGAGGCTGCTCCCTCTATCATCCCCTCCCAGGGAGACCTCTTGGGGGACCTTCTCAACCTGGACATGGCACCCCCCACCACCAGTGGCCCCCCACCCCCCACCACCGGCATGCAGATGGGGGGCATGGACCTCCTGGGTGGAGGTCTGGACAGCCTGGTAGGTATTTCACATAGTGTAGACCCCTATGCTGCTACTCCTGGTCAACTAGTGAACCCTTTCTGGGTCAAATGGTCTCTGCAAACTGTCATTGTAGCCAGAGGTTACGGTTATTATACCTCCCCCTCCTTTTTCCCCCCAAATTCTTCTCTTTTCTTTTTTTGACTGAGTGTTTTCCTCTATTTATTTGATGCCACACCTGCAGATGGGGGATGAGTCTGAACCGGTAACTACATGGAGGGAGAGGGCATAGCTCTATAGTCACACATCACATTGTATCATCATTAGTTAGATGTAGTAGCTCACTTTTATTTCTGTGTCTACAAGTATATACTATATGTATCATACTGTGTGCTGTATTCACCTCTTCAATATTCTTTCTCTGTGCTTCATGCATCCTGATTGTTACATGTCAATGAATACATCTGACAACCCTACATTGTCCTGCCATCAGCCCCACGTTCCCCCGCGGATGGACACTCCTCGCTCTCCGTCACCTCAGCCCCCGTCGCCAGTGTACACCCACACTGACTACACCTACACTGACTACAGTCACACTGACAGCCCTCCTGACCACAGCCCTACTGAGCACAGCCCCCCTGCAGAGGTTGGTTGAGGGGCATCAGTAGAGGCTGCTAAACAGTCTAGACTAGAGTCCCCCTCTGGTACCCTGTGCTTCACTGTGACCTGTGACCTCTCACCGTCTTTAGCAGCAGTGTCACGGTCTATTTCCTCTTGTCTCAACATGTTTCTTTCAGGGCTCTTAAACTCTTGTAGGTCCTGTTCTTCTTGTTTGTTGTTCCAAAAGCCCTTACTTACTCTAGCTAGCTATATTTTTATAATTTGATGATTTTTACATGCTACTCTAAGACTTTTGCTCTGCTCTCTTCATGAAATGTTTGGGAGTAATATGTATTTCAATACTGAATTCTCTGTGAAACCACCTAACGGACCACTGTGCTGGCAAACAGTTGGCGTTTAGTTTCAGAGGGATGTCAGAATGAACCTGAATACATGATGCTCGTTCTGCGCTCTTCAATCGCCCTCCTTTCATCCACAGTTATAGAACACTGTTATTATTGTCTCTGCTCTCAACCCCTCATCACCCCCCCCCCCCCCCCCCCCTCCTTCAGTCTTCCTCTAGCATCTCCCTCTCAACCTGCTGGGAATTAGGTGTACCATTCTAGTAATGTAAAACCTGAACCTCTCTCTCTCTCTCCTCAGCTTGGAGGAGATATTGGTGGGAGTCCTGCGGTAAGTCTACTTGCCTGGTTGTTTAAACATATACATTTTGAAGGTTGATATTTCAATGCAGTTTTTTGATGCTCATGTCTTACATGTTAAACATGATCTCTCATCCACAGATGGGGGCAGGTTTTGGGGCGGCTCCTGCTGTGATGCCAGCCTCCCTCAACGCCCCAGTGGGGGGTGGCCTAGGAGACCTGTTTGACCTGGGTGGGGTTGGCATGCCGATGGGAGCATATATTCCTCCCAAAATAGTAAGTCTCTCTCTGTACAGTATTAGTATGATAGTATATTATTGCAGTGTCAGATTAGTATGCAGAATAGAATAAGTGTTTTGTATTTATATGATGGCCTTGTCCTCTGCAACAAGCAGTTAGATGGATATATCTGCTATATGATAATGCTGCAGTGCTGTAGAGGCGTTCTGATGGCGTCCTGTGTCTTCAGGTGTGGCTCCCGGCCATGAAGGCTAAAGGTCTGGAGATTTCTGGGACCTTCGCTCGGCGTGCTGGAGTCATCCAGATGGAGCTGATCCTCACCAACAAGGCCATGAGCGTCATGACCGACTTTGCCATCCAGTTCAACAGGAACAGGTGAGAGGACCACACTGTGACTGATGTGAGCTCACATTCTGAATGACTGTCATTGAACCCATCCATCTCTGGTCTGAATGTGATTTCCTCTTGGGTGGTTTCTGGTTCTGACTTGGACTCATCTTTCTCTAGTTTTGGACTGGCCCCTGCCGGCCCTCTCCAGGTCCTCACCCCTCTCGGCCCAAACCAGACAATTGAAGTCAGCCTCCCCCTCAGCACTGTCGGGCCAGTCATGAAGATGGATCCTCTCAACAACCTGCAGGTAACCTTCCCACAACATTAGTTGTACAGGATGTTTCAGAAAACTAGGCTGTGTGAAGAGTTATTGTTTTAAATGTCAGCTTGACATATTGTTACCACATGTGATGTCAGCTTTGGCCTTGACATACAGTTCCTTCAGAAAGTATTCACACCCCTTTACTTTTTCCACATTTTGTTGTTACAGCCTGAATTTAAATGGATTACATTGAGATTTTGTCACTGGCCTACACGCAATACCCCATAATGTCAAAGTGGAGATATGTTTTTAGTAATGTTTACAAATTAATTAAATGAAATGCTTACGTCTTGAGTCAATACAAATTCAATCATTTTGTTATGGCAAGCCACATAAGTTGCATGAACTCACTCTGTGTGCAAAGTAGTGTTTAACATGATTTTTGAATGACTACCTCATCTCTGTACCCCACACATACATTTATCTGTAAGGTCCCTCAGTTGAGCAGTGAAATTCAACCACAAAGACCAGGGATGTTTTCGAATGTCTCACAAAGAAGGCCATCTATTGGTACAAAAAACAATACATTCTAAATGATTTTGAGCATTGTGAAGTTATTAATAACACTTTAAATGGTGTTTTAATACACTCAGTCCCTACAAGATACAGGTGTCCTTCCTAATTTAGTTGCTGTAGAGGAAGGAAACCGCTCAGGGATTTCACTGAGGCCAATGGTGACTTTTTAAAACAGTTATAGAGTTTAATGGCTGTGATAGGAGAACGAAGGGTGGATCAACAAAATTGTAGTTACTCCACAATACTAACCTAAATGACAGGGTGAAAAGAAGAGAGCCTGTACAGAATAAAACATATTCTCAAAACATGCATCCAGTTTGCAATAATGCACTAAAGTAAAACAGCAAAAATGTGGCAACGAAATTAACTTGGAGTACCACTCTCTTAATATCTTTAAGCATGGTGGTGGCTGCATCATGTTATGGGACTGCTTGTCATCGGCAAGGACTAGGGAATATTTTTAGGATAAAACTAAATGTAATCGCGTTAAGCACAGGCAAAATCCTAGAAAACCTGCTTTCCAACAGACATGGGGAGATCAATTCACCTTTCAGCAGTACAATAACCAAAAACACAAGGCCAAATATACACTGGAGTTGCTTACCAAGACTACATTTAATGTTCTGGAGTAGTTACTGTTTGGACTTAAATTGTCTTGAAAATCAATGGCAAGAATTGAAAATGGTTGTCTAGCAATGATCAACAACCAACTTGACAGAGCTTGAAGAATTTGAAAAAGTGTGCAAATATTGTACAATCCAGGTGTGTAAACACTCTTAGAGACTTACCCAGAAAGACTTACAGCTGCCAAAGCTCATTCTACTTATGTAAATTACATTTCTGTATTTAATTTTCAATAAATTAGCAAACATTTCTAAAAACATGTTTTTACTCGTCATTATGGGGTGTTGTGTAGATGGGTGAGAAATCTAATGAATCCATTTTGAATTCATGCTGCAACAAAAAAAAGTTGATTAAGTCAAGGTGTATGAATACTTTGAAGGAACTGTATGCCTTGTTAAATTATACAGTACAGCCCCCAGTTGATGTTATTCGCTTCACATTGTCTTAGCTAGGGCTGGGCAGTATACCGTATTGTATTGATGCAGGGACTGGTTTGGGTTTTTACTTTACCTTCTATACCGGTATTTGAATGCTTAGGTTTGTTAAATGTGATACGCCATGGGTAATGTCAATTTGTATAGTTTGTTACTTGAGTCATCTCTCTCAGCTCTTTCTCCCGGTGCCACTTTCCACACAGACCTAGCCACGCCCCCTGTCACTCAAGGCGCGCATTTGATGTTACTCAACCACGAGACACTTGTGTTCAGTCTGCATGGTCAATGCAACAATACTGTTTTCACTTTGCTTCTTAATATAAATCCACTAGCGTTCAATAATGACACTATTAGTTTGTGTTTCTTACATCAGCAAACAGCTAATTTCTTTTCTTGGCAAGTTGCCCTAAATCTTGTGACGCGAATTGTTAGCCGCTAATAAATGTACAGAGTAAGAGCAAACGTAGCTAGCTAATACAGCCTGATAATGCCAGTGATGGTGTAGACCTGATTGGCATGTTGTTTCTGCAACAGTATCTTTTAAATCAAAGAGGAATATGCTAAGCAAGAATATGTTAGCTACATGAAGTAGCTAAGAGAGAACATGCAATGTAGCCAAAGCTTATAGGGTCCCCTAGGAAACACGTATCAACTCTTTAGTTCCTACCCTGTCACAATAAATCCTCCCTGGCATTTTAATTCGTTGTCATCTCAAACAACACTGTATTCAAAGTGCCCACTATTCTATTCTAACTATATATTAGAATAGTCATTCCATTTCCACGATTCCAACAGTTTTGCTCAATTCGCAAGTCAAATCGCAATTGCAACATTTGGTTAAATATAAGTCCTAGATTATTACATTCCTAAATAAAATACTGTACTTTTTACTCCATACATTTTCCCTAACTCCCAAAAGTACTCATTACATTTTGAATGCTGAGCAGGACAGGAAAATGGTCCAATTCACGCACATGTCAAGAGAACATCCCTGGTCATCTGCTGCCTCTGATCTGGAGGATTCACTAAACACATGTTTTGTTTGTAAATTATGTCTGACTGTTGGAGTGTGCCTCTGGCTATCTGTAAAAAAAATAAAATGGTGACATTTACTTAAGTATATTTAAAACCAAATACTTTAGACTTTAACTCCAGTAGTATTTTACTGGGTGACTTTCACTTTTGAGTAATTTTCTATGAATGTATCCTTTACTCAAGTATGACAATTGGGTACTTTTTCCACCACTGCAATTGAGTGCAGGAAATGCAGAAATTATAAAAGCTCAGAAATTTATTTTGGTTAAATTGAACAGTATAAAACAATCAGAATGGAGAAACATTCTAAGTGATTTCAGAGTCTGTGTTGCCACCCTAGGATCACTCACTACTCATAAAGCACCCTAGGATCACTCACTACTCATAAAGCAAATGTACAACTTGTTAGTCAACAACTAAAAATGCCGTCAGTCTTCCTGTCCATTTTTTTTTTTAAATACTGTGATGTGTCCAAAATATTATATCGCCCAGCCCTAGTCTTAGCTGTGTCATAGCTTCACCTCAAACCATGCTCAAATAATGTCAGGTTATTTAAATTCCTGTGCTACAGAAACTAAGGATGAAATATGACCTAAGAAAGTCTCTGGAACTAGTTTTTAGTTCAGAACCATAACTGAGACTGGGCCTCTTTTGGATTAGAGCAGTCCACCGACGACTTAGAGGCTTAGAGACGAGAGGCTGAAACGAGGGTGGAAGGATGCAACGTTGTGCACCTGGTGAGAGGAGATGAGAGTCCAGGAGAAATGAGAGAGAGGTGGGGGATAGTCATTAGAGGTCACCCCACTCTGTGGTATTAGTCTACACCACGGCTCTGCTCTGTTTCCCTTGGCGCCAACACTGCTCCTCACAGCCGGCTGTATTCCTACAGGAGGAGGAAAAGCTGTGGCCTCTGTACTGTACCTGCTGACAGTTATTTAGCCAACAGTCACGTTCTCGTATCAGCTGATGGAAATGCTTTACTCATCACTGCTAAACTATTTGATCCATACAGGCCCAGGACTTGTATGATGGTACTGTAGGCTATAAAAACATACTTTAGCATAGTGATAATAAAACTGTTTCCATTATTATCCAGTCAGTTGTGTGAAGGTCCGAGAGAGACGTAGGGCGACCGAGGGATACAGAATAGCCCAACTGCAGTATAAACAGCCTGGCAGGCAGAGAGGCACTCTGTCCACACAGCACAAATACTCCCTTATGGATTATGCATGAGTTTCTCCCGTCATGCCCTTCCTGCCACAGGCTCAACTCAACCTCATGGTCCTCATCACTCTTCTATAGAGCAGGCTGATCAATACGGTGACTGCTCCAGGCTCCACAAAGTTCTTAGAGAGTAGACTGTGGTTTAATCCCAACTGTTCCCTATATTGTGTGGGCCCTGGTCAAAAGTAGTGTACTATAAAGGGAATAGGGTGCCATTTGGGATGCATCCTACATCAAGCTTCAATGAAGATGTAGTCAAATGGCCTTTTATGCATCATGTGGTCTATGGACAAATATTTATAATTTTCTATAGCATGCTTTCTTTATTCTCAAGTTGTCAGAGGAAGAACAGAATGGATCAACGTTGAGGGAGGAATAAAAGATGTTGCCTTAGCAAATGGGCCTCACAAATACAGAGAAAGGGATCGAGAGATCACATTGTGTAGTAGATTACAGAGTGCAGTGGATGCTATCGTGTGTGTTGTCGTCTCCACAGGACAGTAACCTCTTGTTCAATAACCCCACACATGCCCTGCAGTGTCTGTCCTTTCAGACCACTTGAAAACAATGAGTCATGGATTGCCCTCTTCATCTCCGTCCTTTCCCTCCTCTCTCTCCCCCTCCCCTCTGTATGATCACTCTCACAGGTGGCTGTGAAGAACAACATTGACGTCTTCTACTTCAGCTGCCAATACCCCATCAGCATGCTGTTTGTTGAAGATGGAAAGATGGGTGAGTGTCTGAATAAACTACTTCGTGAATCAGTGCGTCACTGTTGATTTTAGAGTTTTGATTTATTAGGATCCCCATTTGCCAACGCCAATAGCCACAGCTAGCCTTACTGGGGACCGACACAAATCAAAAAATACATTACAGACAGGACTTTACAATTGACATGCATTTAAAAACATGAACATATTGTGTCACCTGTCAATAGCCTCAAACCAGGATAAGGTTCTCCTAGAAGCTGTGTTTGTGTGCACACAAGTATCTTGTCATGCATTTGCTCTCAGATCACACAATTCTGACGTTGTGTCCAATTTGCCCTGTTCTTTTCCCGCTCTGGTTGATTGGTTCTGGTGGAATGTGGGGGTGTCTGTCCCCCTGTGGAGACTGCAGATGGGGGAGCAGTAGGAACGCTGCTGGGAGCTAATGTTCCGGGATCCTAAAAGCGCAGCAGGGACCGCACTGTTCAGCCCCGCAACAAATTGTTTACCTTTCATTTGTTTTTTATTTCCATTTGCTTTCTCGTCCTCGGTCTCCCTCGTATTTTGCTTTCTTTCTTTCACCCTTTCTCTATTTTTCCCACCACCTTAACTCTTTATCTCTCCCCAGAGCGTCAGGTGTTCCTGGCCACATGGAAAGACATTCCTAATGACAACGAGTCTCAGTTCCAGATCAAAGACTGTCATCTCAACTCAGGTGAGACAGACAAACACGGAGGGATAAAAGGAGAGGGGAGAGGAGGAGAATGTGTACCTCTACATGCTATATGTGTTAAGACAGCTTGACATGTAACCTGGGATGTGGGCTGTGGAAACAGAACCATGTCCGGTCAGAGCTCCAGTCTATCTATTTAATGGATACACAGTGCATTTCGAAAATATTAAGGCCCCTTGAATTTTTCCACATTTTGTTACAGCGTTTGTCTAAAATGTATTCAATTGTTTTTTTTCCCTCATCGATCTACACTCAATACCTGATAATGAGAAGGTGAAAACATGTTTTTAGAAATGTTGGCAAATTTGTTCAAAATGAAAAACAGAAATAACTTATCTACATAAGTATTCAGACCCTTTGCTATGAGTCTCAAAATTGATCTCCGGTGCATCCTGTTTCCATTGATCATCCTTGATGTTTCTACAACTTGATTAGAGTCCACCTGTGGTAAATTCAATTGATTGTACTTTATTTGGGAAGGCACACACCTGTCTATTTAAGATCTCACAGTTGACAGTGCATGTCAGTGCAAAAACCAAGCCTTGAGGTCAAAGGAATTGTCCTTGGAGCTCCGAGACAGGATTGTGTCGTGGTACAGATCTGGAGAAGAGTACCAAAAAATTTCTGCAGTATTGAAGGTCCCCAAGAACACAGTGCTATCCATCATTCTTAAATGGAAGCAGTTTGAAACCATCAAGACTCTTTCTAGAGCTGGCCTTCCGGTCAACCGGAGCAAGGGTCTTGGTCAGGGAGGTGACAAAGAACCTGATGGTCACTCTGACAGAGCTCCGGAGTTCCTCTGTGGACATGGGAGAACCTTCCAGAAGGACAACCATCTCTGCAGTATTCATCCTGCCAAAAGGCACCTAAAGACACTTGGGTCATGAGAAACAAGATTCTTTGGTCTGAAGAAACCAAGATTGAACTCTTTGGCCTGAATGCCAAGCGTCACATCTGAAAGAAACCTGGCACCATGCCTACGGTGAAGCATGGTGGTGGCAGCAGCATCATGCTTTGGGGATATTTTTCAGCAGCAGGGACATGGGAGACTTTTCAGGATTCAGGGAAAGATGAAGGGAGCAAAGTACAGAGAGATCCTTGATGAAACCTGCTCCAGAGTGCTCAGGACCTCAGACTGGGGTGAATGTTCACCTTCCAACAGGACAACGACCCTAAGCACACAGCCAAGCCATGTCTCTGAATGTCCTTGAGTGGCCCAGCCAGAGCCTGCACTTGAACCTGATCGAACATCTCTGGAGAGACCTGAAAATAGCTGTGCAGCAACGCTCCCCATCCTACCTGACAGAACTTGAGAAGATCCGCAAAGAAGAATGGGACAAACTCCCCAAATACAGGTGTGTCAAGCTTGTAGCGTCATACCCAAGAAGACCTTAGGTTAATCGCTGCCAAAGGTGGTTCAACAAAGTATTGAGTAAAGAGTCTGAATACTTATGTAAATGTGATATTTCAGTTTTTTTATTTGTAATACAATTTCTACACCTGTTTTTTGCTTTGTCATTATGGGGTAGTGTGTGTGTAGATTGAGGGGGAAAAAACAATTCAATCCATTTTAGAATAAGGCTGTAACGTAACAAAAAGTAAAAGTCTAGAGGTCTGAATACTTCCTCAATGCACTTTTTTTGTTAGGTAACCTGCTGACCTTATTTACATGTGATAATTAGATTTTACACAAGCATGAAAACAGTTGGGTCTGAGCTAAATGACTAATGCCAGCTTATAGTATATTTTCCTAAATAGATTTAATTTCCTGTAGAGTGAAAATTGATGGTTTAGACCTTCCTGTAGTGTGACAGAGAGACAAGGGCAAGTTAATTAAGGAGTATATCTTTGCTATGCAAGGTAGTTTAAACAGTGACTGTAATTGAAAATTAAGAGTTTAGCTTTTGAATGAAAAGGCAAGAGCTTAGTTAGACTATGGCAGAGTTATCAGTGCTCTGCAGAGGAATAAAGCCACAGACATGAAAAGAGACTTGTGTTTCAGAAAGCTCCATTTCTCTGAATTCTTTCTATGCCTGTTATACACTATATATACAAAAGTATGTGGACACCCCTTGAAATGAGTGGATTTGGCTGTTTCAGCCACACCCGTTGCTGACAGGTGTATAAAATTGAGCGCACAGCCATGCAATCGCCATAGACAAACATTGGCAGTAGAATGGCCTTACTGAAGAGCTCAGGGATGCCACCTTTCCATCAAGTCAGTTTTTCGTGGTTCGGGCTAGGCCCCTTAGTTCCAGTGAGGGGAGATCTTAACGCTACAGCATACAATGACATACTAGACTATTCTGTGCTTCCAACTTTGTGACAACTGTTTGGGGAAGGCCCTTTCCTATTTCAGCATGATAATGCCCCTGTGGAAAAGAAACGCGAGGTCAATACAGAAATGGTTTGTCAAGATCGGTGTGGAAGAACTTAACTGGCCTGCACAGAGCCCTGACCTCAACACCATCCAACACCTTTTTGGGATGAATTGGAACGCCGACTGCAAGCCAGACCTAATTGCTCAACATCAGTGCCCGACCTCACTAATGCTCGTGTGGCTGAATTTTCCAACATCTAGTGGAAAGCTCCCAGAAAAGTGGATGCTGTTATATCCTCAAAAGGGGGACCAACTCCCTATTAATGCCCGTGATTTTGGAATGAAATGTTTGACGAGCAGTTGGTCATGTGGTCGTGTGTGTATTAGCCAAAGAACTGAAAGAGTATGGTTTATGGAAGGAAAAGCTCCACTAGGACCCAGAGCAGATGATGGACAACCGCCTGGTTCCATTATGGTTGTGATTGCAATGCTGTCCCCAAACCCCTTCACATTTTAAAGTTGAACAGTAAAATAGCTGAAGGTCCAGGCCTCTGCATGGAGGCCTATTAGATAGCCATCATATTGCTGCATTCTGATTCCCTCAGTTATAGTAGATTGTTTTAAATACAGGAGCTGGCGCACGCCCAGAATAATAGTTTGTGTGGAGGTGCTGACTGACGGCAAATAAACTATCAAAATAATGTCGCACACTCCATGTATTGTCTCCCAGAAATGTAATGGGTATTTACCGTTTCGGCATCACTGTGCCTTCCTCAGGTTAATGTTATGTATGCACAGTGCAATTAGTGTAACCAATGACAGTAGTGAGGGGTGTGTCATAATGATTAAGTTAATTAAAATGAATTAGTGAAACTGTTAAAAAATAGTATATGGCATATTAAATATTATGCTGTTATCATACAGAAACATAATGGAATATTGTCCATCATATTAGCATCAACCTACATTATTGTTTCATTAAATTACATGATTTTGTATTTCATTTTTGTTACATGTAATCTTTTGGTTCAACCTTAATATATATAATGTACATCATCAACAGGGGGAACATATTAGGTGTACGCTAATAAGCTGTAAAATAATTTTTCAATTTACAAGACTTGTTTATGATGGGTCTGAGATCAAAGTCAATATTCAGACCACTAGGGGTAAATTTTTTTAGATGGGATATCCAGTAAGCCTCCCTTTTGAGGTAGTAGGATCTCGATGTTACCACCTCTCCTTGGTAGAGCAACATGCTCAATGCCTGTGTATTTGAGGGAGGAGATGGGATGGTTAGATTCAACAAAGTGAGCTGCTACTGAATAGTCAATGTTCTTACACCTGATTGAGCTGCGGTGTTCAGCTATGCGTTGTTTTAATTGTCTTTTTGTTTGTCCTACAATGGCTTTTCCACATGAACAGGTGATGAGATACATTACTCCCTTTGTCTTGCATGAGATGATACTCCTAAAAGGGATCTTTCGACCTGTATGTGGGTGTCTGAAGAAATATGTTTTTATGGAGCTATTGCACTGTGTGCATGAGTCACATTTGTAGTTCCCATTTGGGATAGGTGTCAAGAGTTTTTGAGTGGGCTCAGGGGGCATGTCAGATCTCACCAAACTATCTCCTATATTGCGACCTGTTGATTATGTACATTATATATTAAGGTTGAACCAAAGGATTACATGTAACAAAAATGAAATATGAAATTATTTTGTGAAATTCAATGAAACAACAATGTATGTTGATGCTAATATGATGTACAATATTCCATTGTTTCTATATGGTAACAATAGCATAATGTATTTAATATGCTATACACTATATTTTTTTAAGTTTCACTAATTCATTTTAATTGAATCATTATGACACCCCCCCCCCCCCCCCACTACTGTCATTGGTTGCACTAATTGCACTGTGTGCATACATAACCTGGTTCAAGTATTCATGACAATACCCTGAGGAAGGCACAGTGATGCCAAAACGTTGGTAAATACACATTACATTGCTGGGAGACTGTACATGGAGTGTGCGATTTTTCTTTATTTTGATAGTTTATAGTAGACAACCTGTAACACAAGCCTAACAACACCCAGGGGCTACTTATCAATGTTTTATTTAGTGAACATGTGGCAATGAACCAGTGTTTGCCTGGGAGAAAATGATTGAAAAAAATAAATATATACACTACCGGTCTAAAGTTTTAGAACACCTACTTGTTAAAAGGTTTTTCTTTATTTTTACTATTTTCTACATTATAGAATAATAATGATGCCATCTAAACTATGAAATAACTCGCATGGAATCATGTAGTAACCAGAAAAGTGTTAAACAAATCAAAATATATTGTATTTCAGTTTCTTCAAGTAGCCACCCTTTGCCTTGATTACAACTTTGCACACTCTTTCCTTCTCTCAACCAGCTTCATGAGGTAGTCACCTGGGATGCATTTCAATTAACATGTGTGCCTTGTTAAAAGTTAATTTGTGGAATTTCTTAATGTGTTTGAGCCAATCAGTTGTGTTGTGACAAGGTAGGGGGGTATACAGGAGATAGCCCTATTTGGTAAAAGACCAAGTCCATATTATGCCAAGAACAGCTCAAATAAGCAAAGAGAAATGACAGTCCATCATTACTTTAAGACATGAAGGTCAGTCAATCCGGAAAATGTAAAGGACTTTGAAAGTTTCTTCAAATGCAGTCGCAAAAACCATCAAGCGCTATGATGAAACTGGCTCTCATGAGGACCGCCACAGGAAAGGAAGACCCAGAGCTACCTCTGCTGCAGAGGATAAGTTCATTAGTTACCAGCCTCAGAAATTGCAGCCCAAATAAATGCTTCAGAGTTCAAGTAACAGACACATCTCAACATTAACTGTTCAGAGGAGACTGTGTGAATCAGTCCTTGATGGTTGAGTTGCTGCAAAGAAACCACTACTAAAGGACACCAACAAGAAGAGACTTGCTTGGGCCAAGAAACACGAAAAATGGACATTAGACCGGTGGAAATTTGAGATTTTGGGTTCCAACCGCCGTGTCTTTGTGAGATGCGGTGTGGGTGAACGGAACGCATGTGTATTTCTCACAGTAAAGCATGGAGGAGGTGTGATGGTGTCGGGGTGTTTTGCTGGTGACACTGTCTGATTTATTTAGAATTCTAGACACACTTAACCAGCATGGCTACCACAGCATTCTGCAGCAATACGGCATCCCATCTGGTTTGCGCTTAGTCCCACTATCATTTGTTTTTCAACAGGACAATGACCCAAAACACACCTCCATGCTGTGTAAGGGCTATTTGACAAAGGAGCGTGATGGAGTGCTGCGTCAGATGACCTGGTGCCACAATCCCTGACCTCAAACCAATTGAGATGGTTTGGGATGAGTTGGACCACAGAGTGAAAGAAAAGCAGCCAACAAGGGCTCTGCATATGTGGGAACTCTTTCAAGACTGTTGGAAAACTATTCCAGGTGTAGCTGGTTGAGAGAATGCCAAGAGTGTGCAAGGCTGTCAAGGCAAAGGGTGGCTTTTTAAAGATTCTCAAATATAAATAAGTGTTTAACACTTTTGGTGACTACATGTGATATGTCCATAGTTTTGATGTCTTCATTATTATTCTACACCATAGAAAATAGTGAAAATAAAGAAACCCTCACAACGTTGATAATAGCAAACTGCTCTCCCACACGGTTGGACGTACTGCCAAATTCTCTAAAATGATTTTACAGGCGGCTTATGGTAGAGAAATTAACATTAAATTATCTGGCAACCGCTCTGGTGGACATTCCTGCAGTCAGCATGAGAATTGCACACTCCCTCAACTTGAGACATCTGTGGCATTGTGCTGTGTGACAACTGCCCCCAGAAGAAGGTTCACCTGTTTTAATGATCATGCTGTTTAATCAGCTTCTTGATATGCCAGACCTGTCAGGTGGATGGATTATCTTGGCAAAGGAGAAATGCTCACTAACAGGGATGTAATTTGTGCACAACATTTGAGAGAAATAAGCTTTTTCCTCATCAATCTACACCCAATACCCCATAATGACAAAGCAAAAACACGTTTTTATAAATTGTACAAATGTATTAAAAATGTTACAATTAAATTTGACAAGTATTCAGACCCTTTACTCAGTACTTTCTTGAAGCACCTTTGGCAGCGATTTTAGCATAGTCTTCATGGGTAGGACTCTACAAGCTTGGCACACCTGTATTTGGGGGGTTTCTCACATTCTTCTCTGCAGATCCTCTTAAGCTCTTTCAGTTTGGATGGGGAGCGTTGCTGCACAGCTATTTTCAGGTCTCTCCAGAGACGTTCGATCAGGTTCAAGTCCAGGCACTGGCTGGGCCACTCAAGGACATTCAGACTTGTCCCGAAGCCACTCCTGCGTTGTCTTGGCTGTGTGCTTAGGGTCATTGTCCTGTTGGAAGGTGAACATTCGCCCCAGTCTGAGGTCCTGAGCACTCTGGAGCAGGTTTCATCAAGGATCTCTCTGTACTTTGCTCCATTAATCTTTTCCTGACTAGTCTTCCAGTCACTGTAAAACATCCCCAAAGCATGATGATGACACCACTGTGCTTCACTGTAGGGATGGTGCCAGGTTTCCTCCAGGCGTGACGGTTGGCATTCAGGCCAAAGAGTTCAATCTTGGTTTCATCAGACCAGAGAATCTTGTTTCTCATGGTCTGAGTCTTTAGGTGCCTTTTGGCAAACTCCAAGCAGGCTGTCATACCTTTTACTGAGGCATGGCTTCCATCTGGCCACTCTACCATAAATGACTGATTGATGGAGTGCTGCAGAGATGGTTGTATTTCTGGAAGGTTCTCCCGTCTCCACAGAAGAACTCTGGAGCGGTCAGGGAGGTGACCAAGAACCTGATGGTCACTCTGACAAAGGCCCATCTCCCCCCAATTGCTCAGTTTGGCCGGGTGGCCAGCTCTCTGAAAAGTGTTGGTGGTTCCATTCTTCCTCCATTTAAGAATGGTGGATGCCACTGTTCTTGGGGACCTTCAGTGCTGCAGAAATTGTTACCCTTCCCCAGATCTGTGCCTTGACACAATCCTGCCTCGGAGCTCTACGGACAATTCCTTCGACCTCAGGGCTTGGTTTTTGCTCTGACATGCACAGTCAACTGTTGGACCTTTTTTTGATGATAGGTGTGTGACTTTACAAATTATTGCTTCTCTTTTGACCCAATGATCACTCGGCTACACAGCTGATGCCAACTGGACTTTTCAATAACACTGTACCTCATTTTGTTTACCTGTCGGCCCAAGCCTCAACTCCGGGTCCTCTATGTACCTAACTGACCCGCTCTGCCCATTCATCGCCATTTACTCGTTGTTGTCTTAGCTCTCATGATCAACACCCCTGATTTGCTTTATGCCTCTCTCTGTCAATATGCCATGTCTACTGCTGTCTTGGCTAGTTCTTAATGTTGTATTTCACTGTAGAGCCCTCAGTCTAGCTCAAAATGCCTTAGATAGCTCTTTTGTCCCACCCCACACATGCGGAGACCTCATCTGGCTTACGTGTCTCATCGTCACTCAACGCCTAGGTTTACCTCCACTGTACTCACATCCTACCATTCCCTTCTCTGTACATTAGGCCTTGAATCTATTCTACCACTCCCAGAAATCTGTTCCTTTTTCTCTTTCCCCAACGCACTAGATGACCAGTTCTTATATCCTTTAGCCATACCCTTATCCTACTCCTCCCCTGTTCCTCTGGTGATGTAGAGGTTAACCCAGGCTCTGTAGCCCCCAGTTCCACTCCTATTCCCCAGGCGCTATCATTTGTTGACTTCTGTAACCGTAAATGCCTTGGTTTCATGCATCTTACCATCAGAAGCCTCCTCCCTATGTTTGTTTTATTCACTGCTTTAGCACACCGCCAACCCTGATGTCCTAGCCGTGTCTGAATCCTGGCTTAGGAAGGCCAAAAACTCAGAAGTTTCCATCCCTAACTAGAACATTTTCCGCCAAGTTAAAACTGCCAAAGGGGGTGGTTAGCCTGTAGAGTTCTGTCATGCTATTCAGGTCTGTGCCCAAAAGGTTTGATCCACTACTTTTAAAAATACACTTTTCCAGAAACAAGTCTCTCACGGCTGCCACTTGTTATAGACTCCCCCCTCGCCGTGCCCTGGACACCATATGTTGAGAGTTTGTACTGTTAGGTGACCTAAACTGGAACATGCTTAACACCCCGGCCATCCGTCCTACAATCTAAACTGGATGCCCTCAATCTCACACAAATTATCACGGAACCTACCAACCCTAAATATGTAACCATGGGCACCCTCTTAGATATCATCCTGACCAACCTGCCCTATAAATACACCTCTGCTGTCTTCAACCAGGATCTCAACAATCACTGCCTCATTGCCTCATTGTAATGGGTCCGCGGTCAAACGACCAACCCTCATCACTGTCAATCGCTCCATAAAACACTTCAGCGAGCAGGCCTTTCTAATCGGGTATCCTGGAAGGATATTGATCTTATTCCATCAGTAGAGGATGCCTGGTTATTCTTTAAAAGTGCTTTCCTCACCATCTTAAATAAGCATGCCCCGTTCAAAAAAATGTAGAACTATCAACAGATATAGCCCTTGGTTCACTCCAGACCGGACTGCCCTTGACCAGCACAAAAACATCCTGTGGCGTACTACATTAGAATAGAATAGCCCCCACGATATGCAACTTTTCAGGGAAGTTAGGAACCAATATACACAGGCAGTTAGGAAAGCAAAGACTAGCTTTTTCAAACAGAAATGTCCATCCTGTAGCACAAACTCAAATGTTCTGGGACACTGTAAAGTCCATGGAGAATAAGAGCACCTCCTCCCAGCTGCCCACTGCACTGAGGCTAGGAAACACTGTCACCACTGATAAATCTACGATAATCAAGAATTGCAATAAGCATTTTTCTACGGCTGGCCATGCTTTCCACCTGGCTACCCCTACCCCGGTCAACAGCTCTGCACCCCCCACAGCAACTTGCCCAAGCCTCCCCCATTTCTCCTTCACCCAAATCCAGATAGCTGATGTTCTGAAAGAGCTGCAAAATCTAGACCCCTACAAATCAGCAGGGTTAGACAATCTGGACCCCTATATCTTTTCTCAAATGATCCGCCACAATTGTTGCAACCCCTATTACTAGCCTGTTCAACCTCTCTCTCGTATTGTCTGATATCCCCAAATATGGGAAAGCTTCCGCCGTCATCGGAGACACACTAGACCCAAACTGTTACAGACCTATATCTATCCTACCCCGCCTTTTGTAAGGTCTTCGAAAGCCAAGTTGAACAGATCACCGACCATTTCAAATCTCACTGTACCTTCTCCGCTATGCAAGCTGGTTTCCGAGCTGGTGCACCTCAGTCACGCTCAAGGTCCTAAACGATATCATAACCGCCATCGATAAAAGACAGTACTGTGCAGCTGTCTTCATCGACCTGGCCAAGGATTTCGATTGTCAATCACCCCATTCTTATCGACAGACTCAACAGCCTTGGTTTCTCAAATGACTGCCTTGCCTGGTTCACCAACTAATTCTCTGACAGAGTTCAGTGTGTCAAATCGGAGGGCCTGTGGTCCGGACCTCTGGCAGTCTCTATGGGAGTGCCACAGGGTTCAATTCTCGGGCCAACTCTTTTCTCTGTACACATAAATGATGTCGCTTTTGCTGCTGGTGATTCTCTGATCCACCTCTACACAGACGAAACCGTTTTGTATACATCTGGCCCTTCATTGGATGCTGTGTTAACTAACCTCCAGATGAGCTTCAATGCCATGCAACACTCCTTCCGTGGCCTCCAACTGCTCTTAAATGCAAGTAAAACTAAATGCAACTCTTCCTTTGGCCGCCTTTCCTTCCAGTTCTTTGCTGCCAATGACGGGAACGAATTGCAGAAATCACTGAAGCTGGAGACGCATCTCCCTCACTAACTTTATGCATCAGCTGTCAGAGCAGCATACCGATCATTGCACCTGTATATAGCCCATCTGTAAATAGCCCACCCAACTACCTCATCCCCATGTTATTTTTTTGTTGTTGCTCCTTTGCACCCCAGTATTTCTACTTGCACATTTATCTTCTGCACATCTATTACTCCAGTGTTTAATTGCTAAATTGTAATTATTTCGCCACTATGGAATATTTATTGCCTTACCTCCCTAATATTGCTACATTTGCACACACTGTATATAGATTTTTCTATTGTGTTATTGACTGTACGTTTGTTTATCCCATGTGTAACTCTGTGTCACACTGCGTTGCTGTATCTTGGCCAGGTCGCAGTTGTAAATGAGAACTTGTTATCAACTGGCCTACCTGGTTAAATAAATAAATAAAATGTCCAGTCAATTGAATTTACCACAGGTGAACGAACTCCCAGGTTGTAGATACATCTCAAGGATGATCAATGGAAACAGATGCGCCTAAGCTCAATTTCGAGTCTCATAGCAAAGGGTCTGAATACTTATGTAAATAAGGTATTTCTGTTTTTATTTTTAATAAATGTGCACATATTTCTAAACCTGTGTTTTTCTTTGTCATTATAGGTATTTTGTGTAGATTGCAAAAAATATATATTTAATCCATTTTAGAATAAGGCTGTATAGTAACAAAATGTGGAAAAGGTCTAGGGGTTTGAACTTTCTGAAGTCACTGACAAAATAACATTTTAAAATGTGAACTGTGTATTTCAAGTTTAAGAAGTGCCACAGATTGTGTTTGAGGGTTATTCTCTTATCCCCCAAAACAGATGCAGCCAGCAGCAAGCTGCAGGGCAGTAACATCTTCACCATAGCCAAGCGCACAGTGGAGGGCCAGGACATGCTTTACATGTCCATCAAACTGTCCAATGGCATCTGGGTGCTGGCTGAACTGAGGGTGCAGGCTGGAAACTCCAACTACACGGTGAGCACAGGGACAGGGGAGGGACTGAGAACAACTTTTTATTAAAGGCGAGAAATCTAGGAAAGACGGGTGGATAAGAATCACTTCAGTGACAGCAGAGCGGAGTGTAGGGATGGAGTGGGGATGAATAGAGATGGGCATGATCTGGAGTGTGGGGATGAATAGAGATGGGCATGATCTGGAGTGTAGGGATGAATAGAGATGGGCATGATCTGGAGTGTAGGGATGAATAGAGATGGGCATGATCTGGAGTATAAGGATGAATAGAGATGGGCATGATCTGGAGTGTAAGGATGAATAGAGATGGGCATGATCTGGAGTGTGTATGGGTGAGTGAGTCATCACCACCAACCCTGCTGGCTAAGAGTATTTCACCTGAGGGGGGGGGTGTCTGTGGGTATTGTTTCATTTGTGATGCATTGTGTGTCAGTGTACTGTTGTCTGCTTACTTGGTTATTAGCAGTAGCCCAGGACATTGTGCATGAGTATTTCAGAACAGTGACCTTGACATGACTCCTCAGCCCATCTCGTTTGTCAATGTGCTTTAGGATCATGTTTTTATTCATTATACAGGCATTTACTGTCTTCTTTCCCCAGCCTAGATGAGTCCATTTCAGTCAGTCAATCAGTTTTATCCATCTCGCTCAAATGTAGCATTTTAAATGTAATTCCTTCACAGTTCATTGTGCATTCAGCTTGACTCATCTGTCAGTGGTTGAAGCCTCTGTATTTGTTGGTATTTTCGTTCAGGAGATGAATGAGTTTTCAGTCTGTGAAATGACTCAACTGAGGTGTTTGATCAGCCCTTGACTGTTTGTCTTGTTCTGTTAGTATGTCTGTAGTTGTGTTTTTGTCTCCACTTGTGCTGTTCTTAATTTGTCTAGGATTTAGAGTTTTTTTTCTTCTTTTCATATATATCTCTCAGCCTGAACACCTGTCAGGATATGCCCTCTTTCTGTTGCTTTCTCCTATTCCTACTACCCCTTAAGGCTCTCTTCCTCCCTACAGATGACTACCATCAGAAGATCTGGATCTTCACAGAAGATGCTAACATTTTTCACATGTGCAGCATGCACTCTCACATCTCTGTGCTGCTGCATGGATCTGATGCTCTCTCAGTACAACACGTGAAAGTCAACCTGACACATGCTTGTGTTGAGCAGTTATTTTTAGCATGAGAAAAGAACACTGTGGATCGTACTCAGCCTGTGGGAAGATTCCACAGCTCCCTGTAGAAAGGCAGTAAAGCTGACATCAGTTAAGAAATGATGCCATCCTAACTCTATATATTGGCTAACTGACAACGTCACAAGCGATGCGTGTGATTCAGTGGGGCAAAAGTCTGTTGTGATTCTGGATGGCCAGATAGCTAACAATAATGCCAAGAAGCTGCCATGTGGGGAGTCGTAAGTGGCTCGTTTCAGCTAGTTGTGTCTTGTTCTTGATACCATTTTGAGGTGTCTTGACTGATGTCATGTCTGCTAATATGGCAAAAATTTGCTAGGTAACCAACAACTGTAATAATGTATTTGAGAGAAGTGCTCATTGTGCAAATGTATTTGTTTTCAATAAACGTTGGAGACTAACTAATGTAGTTTACATGTCAACAATCTAAGCCAATCTTGTCTGTTTTGCCTCATAGTTGAGCACATGTCGGTTTGGTTGCTAAACAACCAAACCTTCTATACTAACTGGGTCTACTCTAACGTAACGTTGCTAACCCCAATGCTCCTCCATCACCCCACCTATTTGGTCCCAGTTATCCCATGATGCTCAGCTTCTTAGCTCTGTCTTTTAAAGTGGAGCACCGGGCCCTCACCTCTCGTCCCCATGGCAACAGCATGACCAATGGCAAGGGCTGGTTCACTCCCCCCTCCCCAAGAGTGGCTAATTGCAGGGGTTTGTGGGAGAATGGTGCTCTGGTACAGCCAGCGCCATGACCGTGCCACCATACACAACTTCTATTTACTCAACTTTCAGCTCTCCTTTTTCCCCCACTCATCGTTCAATCTTGGATATCCTTATATGGTGCAGAAATCACAGCATCTTTACATCTTCCTACATCTTCTTCCATTCTCCTAAAACACTACCACCACCCACCTGCACTGTTTCTACCAGTCACTGTTCTCTACAGCTAGTTATTTTTCTTCTCTGTCCTTTATTCTCTCACTCTCTCCTTCACACGCCACCCTCATATTGACTCACAGGCAGATTATTCAGCAGCATTTTACAAAGCCTTAAGCAAAATGCCCACACACCATGTAAACCTAGTTGATCAGAGCTTTTCTACAACCTGGTTTAATAAGCTGATCCTTATGACAGCCAGCTAGGCCTAGTTTTCTCCAACTTGGCCTAGGTTGTGTGTTTCTGACTAATCATGCCAGCACCATTATGCATTAGTAAAGAGCCAGCAGTACACAGAGCAGCGGCAGCCCTGGAGGGAGGAGTTGTGTAGTGTTCCCACTCGTCTAGCGCAGCATTGTGGAATGTACCAATGCAGTGCTGGGGGACACTCTGTCACCATGGTACAGCAGTGTGATCTCCTGTCCCATGGGTCAGAGAGGGACCTGGTGTGAACCTCTGTCTAATGGGACTTCAAATGCTTCTGGACAGTTAATGACAATTGCTGTTAGAACTGCTAAGCACGAGCCAGTCAGAACTGTCAAACACCACACAATCACCCTGGCACCTCAAACACATGGCTACAGTTGTACTGCTGCAAACGCACGGCTACAGTAGTACTGCTGCAAACGCACGGCTACAGTAGTACTGCTGCAAACGCACGGCTACAGTAGTACTGCTGCAAACGCACGGCTACAGTAGTACTGCTGCAAACGCACGGCTACAGTAGTACTGCTGCAAACGCACGGCTACACACAATTTTGAGTTTTTCCTGCATGAGCTCTAATGAAAAGGAAACCGCCTCTAAGAGCTCTATTAGTTCCTGCAGCAACATTCTCAACTTCACAAGGAGAGAAGGAATGAGACATTTTTTTTTCTGCTCCAAGCTGATAAGATTGAATAAAAGGCAGCATTTATAATGCTAATAAATTCTCCCCCGCAAATAAAATGAAACAAAATGCCTCTGCTGAAATGGTGGGAATAGAGGAGGTTGGGAGCTATTCACTCTTCAGTCATGAGTCAGTGAAGCTGCTGAAATAATTACCATGCTTAATAAACAGACGGTGCTTAAAGTCCTGCCATTACAGTTGCATTGCACTAACTGACTAGACTAGCATATCGAAAGGAGCTTTTCTTGAAGGTATGAAAAAGTGGCCCGGCGAATTAGCCTTCATCCCGTCCATACAGCTTCCTCATCCCTGAAAAGGCTCTCTCTCTCTTAAGGATGTTCGGTCAAATGATGACCAGGAAAGGTGTGATTCTGTTTTAGATCACTGAACTATAGTTCATCTCTCATAGCACTTGACTCCTGAGATAAAGACGAGGGCAGCAGGTGCTCCACATGAGAGATTATATTTGTTGTTTATGAAGAAATGACACTGAGCTGTTTTGTTGATTTTAGTTATTAAATAGAAATGTACTGTATATTGTTGACTGCTTCGCTAGCTTGTCCATGTCTTCCTAAAACAATAGCTTCTACCTGACGTTTGTTCTCCATGTCACGCTGACTTTTGAAACTGTTTTGCTTTTGCTGAACATCTGAACTAGTGTGCTTATTGACCAGGTGCTCTCAACACCTAACACCTGCTAACAGAAGGACTACTATCTCCTTGCCCAGCCAGACCATGTAGTAACTAACTCTCTCTTCTCTCTCCTCAGATCTCTCTGAAGTGCAGAGCACCAGAGGTGTCCCAGTGTGTGTTCCAGTGCTACGAGGCAGTGCTGAAGAACTGAACCCCTGACAGGGCTGAAGTAGGGGGGAATCCTGAGACATGGAGACTGGAGACTGGCCCTGACTGGAGGGACCTCCTGGACCCCCAACCCTCCTGACCCTCTCCTCCCCCTTCTCCTGACATACAGGCTTTTGAAAGACCCTTTCCTTGTAAAATCTCCAACTTTGCTGTCTGTCTGTCTGTGCCTCCCTGGGGACGCTGGTTTCTATCTGTTCTTTCTGTCAAGCACTAACCCTCCACTCTACAAGTCCTTATCTGATTTAAGTCTGAAGTCTCTAGCCCTCATGGTCCCAATGCTTTCTATAGACCAATCCTGTCACTCACGTCAATAGTTGGAATTACCTCTGTCTTCTTCACCTTGAACATGGTTGGGGTTGTGTTTCCCATAACCCACCAAGTCTAGTCGGTCTTCAATGAGAGCTCACTACCCTGTCAGATCTCCCTTGCATGATGGCCTAACTCCAGTCCAGCCCGTGCTGATCTGATTCAGTTCACCCTCCTCCCATGAGCCTCTAATCTGGGACACACCTGGTAGGGATTTTCAGCTAGTGCTGCTGGAGGAGACTGATGCGATGGACTCTTGTTCCTTGTGACTGTTTCTCCATACCCCCCCCTGATGTCTTCTCTTTTCACGATTATCTCACCTCGCGTCTCTGCAAATTAGTACCTATATTTAGTGTGTGTAATCAGCAGTTAAATCTCTACTGTCAGCATACCTTTTGGTGCTTCACATTAAAATGTGGCAGTACAGACACATTGTTTCCCCATATCTTGGGGCTGTGAAGCACCTGCTGTGTTCCTGTTCTCACTTCACTCACCCCTCAGCCCCTCCCCTGCCGCCCCTCTCAATGTCTTCACTTCTTCTCTCTCACAAACACTCTCCTCCTTTTTATTTTAAAGGGATGTGATGTCCCAGCTAGTAAGAGACACTAAATGTTTTGGAACACACCATGTCACATATGTGTTTAGTTTGTTGTTTGCTCTTGATGTGCCCATTGGGCTTGTTTATTGTTGTTGTACTCAATCTCTGCTGTCTCTTGGAGCAGGTCTCTCTCTCCTGTGTGTGTGTGTGCATGTATTTGTGTGTTGGGGTGCCTGTGTGCTATTTGTTATTAGAGATGGTTGGAGCAACATCTAAGGCTACATTTACACAGGCAGCCCAATTCTGATATTTTGCCCAATTATTGGCGAAAGATCTGATCTGATTCGTCAAAAGACCAATTATTGCCAAATAGATCAGAATTGGGCTGCCTGTGTAAACTCAGCAATATACTCCTCACTACTACATACAATACTTTTTCTTTCCCTAATTCTTGCCCCTTTTCTTCTTTAAAGTAATTCCATTGTATTCCCAGGTTTGTGTTTGCAGTGTAATTTAAGTTTTAACTCTGGGCATGCAGGCGGGCGAGGGCCACAGATGTTTGGATGTTGTTTCTGCTGTGTGCGCTCTGTTAATCAGGGCTGCTTGGGCTCCCTGCCAGGTTGTTGCATTCTCCTCCCCTCTTAGTTGGTCAAGTACCTCTGCCACCTGTCATAGAGGCTTCAAACCACCTGTATGATCTATACTTTATCTGTATAGGAAACTAACTGTAGAGGTAGCACACATCATGAAGTCTTTTGTATGAAGAAAATCTGACCAACTCAACTTCACCATTCTGTTTTACCTAGTCTCTTTGGAAAATGAATTGGTTATTTAAACTTTTGAGTCATTGAATCAGAACCCTCTGGAACAGCTCCACAGTGAGCACTTTCACTACTTGGAGATGAGTGGATTTACTTGGTCTGCGTGTGGTGAAAACTGACTAGTGTGTATGTGATGAGAAGCTGTAAAATAGCTGGTGAAGGAGAAATCTAATGTTTTTTTGATTGACCGTTTGTGTGTACATCATTTGAAACAGAACTATTAAAAATCCGATATATTCACAAATGCCACAAGTGCATTTTATGAATTGACTTGAATCATCAATTAGGAATGGTATACCACGTTTAGATCCATCCAATAAGGATTCCATAAGATATACACTGAGTGTACAAAACATTAGGAACACCTGCTCTTGCCATGAGACTGATCAAGGGAATCCAGGTGAAAGCTATGATTCATTATTGATGTCACCTGTTAAATCCACTTCAATCAGTATAGATTGAGGGGTTAAAGAAGGATTTTTAATACTTGAGACATGGGATTGTGTGTGTGCAACTAAGAGGGTGAATGGGCAAGACAAAAGGTTTAAATGCCTTTGAACGGAGTATAGTAGTAGGTGCCAGGTGCACTGGTTTGAGTTTGTCAAGAACTGCAACGCTGTTGGGTTTTTCACGCTCAACAGTTTCCCATGTTTATCAAGAATGGTCCACCACCCAAAGGACATCCAGCCAACTTGTGGGAAGCGTTAGAGTCAACGTGGGCCAGAATCCCTGTGGAACGCTTTCCACACCTTGTAGAGTCCATGCCCCAACGCATTGAGGCTGTTCTGAGGGCAAAGGAGGGTGCAACTCAATATTAGGAAGGTGTTGCTAATGTTTTGTACACTGAGATCTTACATTATAATATATATATATATATATATATATATATATATATATATATATATATATATATATATATATATATATATATATATATATATATATATATATATATATATATATATATATATACACACACAAAGTAATATAAAGGACTAAGCCAATCGCAACACTGGTTAGTATTGTACTAGTAGAATTTACAATCTATTGAGTAACTCTTCTTCCACATATGCAGACACTGCTTGATGGACAGGGAGAACATGTCTGCTTTATAAGTCTCTGAAGTAGGGAAGATGATCAGAAGTTGTTTTAAATCATTTTTTGTCCTTTTGTGTAATATGTACATACAGATTCCATATTAACAAATGGGTTCATGTTGTATATTATAGGCATATCTACAGTTCTCTTTACAATGACCTTCGGAAGGGCTGTCCACTCGGTTGAGTGAGCTGTCTTTTTTTTTTTTTCAGTATTGTTGGGCAGCCTTAAAAAAAACAGCTTTGCATACTAATTTGATGTTCCCTTCCCCCTCTCCCCTCATCCCTGTTCTCCTCTACCCTAATCCCTTCACACATCTGCTCTCCTCTCCTTTCATCCCTGCTCCTCTCTCTCTGTCCTCACCCCTTCTTTCTCCATGAGTCCAGAGTGAAACCCAAGGTTTATCTGGAGCTCAGGGCTTTATTTATCCCTATGACAGACTGGGAGCAAGAAGATGGTGAGGTTTTGAAGTGATAGTAGATCGAAGTTTACATTCTCTGAGCTGTACCCACTCAATCTAGCAGCTGCCAAGAGTGACTGGGGTGGGTGGATGAGCTAAACTGCTCAATTTTGTGGTTGGTTTGTTGACTGGAACCCAAATCTTGTTACCAGCAGTGGGTTGAATTAATATTCCTCAACACCATACACAGTATATGCTACTACAGTACATGGAACAGCCTGTGGATCAAGGTGTGAATTACGGGGGGGGGGGGGGGCTTGGCTCCCCTGAATGAGACGTTAGCTTTTTGTTGCATTTAGGAGAGCTAACTTTAGGAGGGTTTCTAAATAATGCTAATTGAACCGTTCTCTATTTGTTTGAAATGTAGTGGTAAATATGAAAATTAAAGCATCCAAATTAAATAAACGCCCCCACCTCTCTGTCATGGTTTAAAATAGGGGTGTCAAACTCATTCCATGGACGGCCTACTGTCTGCTGGTTTTTGGTTTGTCCTTTCAATTAAGACCTAGACAACCATGTGAGGAGATTTCCTTACTAGTTAGTGACCTTAATTCATCAATCAAGTACAAGGTAGGAATGACAACCTGCAGACACTCAGCCCTCCTTGGAATGAGTTTGACATTGTGGTTTAAACCATTTATTTCTATGTGGCGGTGCTGTCCACTCAGCAGTGCTGAATTTCGGCCTCAGCTGAGCTCCTGTACGTATAGACTTGTACGTGCTCATTTTTGCCATTTGTTTGCAATTTGTCCTTGATTTTTTTTTTTTTAAGCCTTCATTCCAAATTTATTTTATTTTATTTGTTGATTTTATCATTGTTTGCTTTAGTTAATCATTTGTTCAGAGCGCTCATTGTGTTGTTTTTCAGGTGCGCACAGGTACTGGTGTTCTCCGTGCCATCCTAGGCCAGAAAAAGTAGACCATTTATTTAGCCTTGTAATTTTTGTTTGCTTTCATGGATCAGATGATGATAGTCAACAATATCAGTAGACAACTACCCTACAGCAAGACACCCATACGCATACAATCTATCCAACAAGTAGGCTGGCTCTACATGAATGACAGTAGGACTACTATAAGGTGAGTCTTTCGGTAAGAAGAGGTTTTAACGTTCGGTTAAAAGCATTCGATTTTGCAATGCCATAGGCCTACATTATTGTGGATTTGTCTCCCCATGATAACTGTTTTCAAGGCAAAATGTTATGTAGGCATAGTTACACTTGCAGCGCATTTTCCCAGACCTCCAAGATCCATGATTCGTGCAGGGGTTAAGTTAAATGCTTCATAATGACAAATAACCCTGTCATAACTGTCATTAATAACCCTTTCCTGCCTGGTGGGAATTGTAAAAATTTTTTTACTGAATCATGACCTCTGTGCATAAATTTGAATAATTTGCTGGTGTTGAACCCTGAAAACATGTATCATGAAAACATGATACATATTTTAAAAGCTGAAAAACAGCTCTTTCAATTGATATGACATACAATAGCAACACATCAATCAAATTGTAATCAGTCAAGAAAAACGTGAAAATGTGTCTTATATGAAAATCAATGCTTTACTCCCAAACCAAACTTTCTAAAGAATGATAGACAAAAGCTTGGAGGATATTGACTTTTCCTTGTTTTGTAAGGATTGATCATCTAAAATCAGAATATAAGTACCTTTTTACTGTGAATTGGTTACAGACCTCTTAGTGACCGATGGAATTTTCTCATTCTATGGGATGTTCGGGTCATCACACACACATCTGCACCAAAACAAAAGGCACACAGCATTCACTATTACATATAAGGAAAGACAAAAAGTGATATAATAATAAAACTAACTTTATTGAAAGAATAATCATAGGGGAATACATTTCCTCATTCAAACCTGAAAATGAAGACACGTTTAAATCTCTATCATAACCATAACATTATACAATATTCATTTCAAGGCTACTTTCATCAAAATCCAACTGGAATTACAAAATGTGAAACAAGGCATATAACAATTGTTAGCTTTTACAACTACAATTTCTACATTCAACTAGCATATTGTCTATAACAGAGTCAGAATGGGAACAATTCCAAAAGCACAACATTATTTTACAGTCCTTATAATTAAAGGGAGGCTGGCATGCAGGAGAATGGGTACCTGCAGGAAATGGAAACATGCAACAGAGGTAAAATTTAACACCTGAGCGACATCGAAGTTTCTTTCCTGGTGCCTTTTTCCCGCAATGAGTCACACTCTCACTTGAGTGCCACAACCTAAAACAATTTCGGTCCTCTAGGATGCAAAAAAACAATTTGCTCTTGCATTCAGATGCTACACAAACAAACCGGGTGCTGTTCTCCTTTCCAGTGGCAATTTGAGCATGTAAATCTTGGTGGGGCAAACTCCCCCAATTTTTTTTTAGATGCATGCCGACAAAGCCACTAAACACTAAGCCATACATTAATTGGACTATAACAGTGCCCACAAACTGCTAGGGCCTACATAAAGCTGTCCCAACAGCAGAGTCCCAACACCTTACCACTGTTACACCTGACTATTAGCGGAGCCTTGTCTGGCAGCAAAACATTTAATTCTACCTCATTTGCTGCCTTTTAAACAAACATGGCTGTTTTGCTTAAACAAATGCGGTTTCTACTGACAATTGAGATGTACAAACTATGGCATAAGGGGATGACGAGTGGATAAGAGGCAATCCATAAGGTGTGTCCAAAAATGTATTGTGCTACATAAATGATGTAATATTAAGTGTATGTTGTGTAGTAAGTTACTAGCCCATGTGTCTCACCCTAATAATTTGTTCCCTTTTCCCCTCATAATTTAGTGAACTGTTCTGACTTGGTGGTGCACTTGTAGCCTATAGCCTGATTTAGAGAAATGTCATCATTGAATATTGTAAGAGCTTTCATTGTTTGTTTTATATGCCCCCTTTATTTCTCACAGTTCTGACTTGGTGTACAGGGAGAATCCAGTAAGAATTGCCATGTTCTGTCGCTGTAAATGTTAAAAGTGCTGAACAAATAGTTATATTGACTACGTCCAGCCTAGTTCAAAATTACAGATTGCCTCTTATCTGCTCGTCATCCCCTTATGCCATAGTGTGTACATCTCAATCGTCACATTTGTTTAAGCAAGTCAGCCATGTTTGTTAAAAAGGCAGTAAATGAGGCTGAATTAACTGTTTCGCTGCCAGACACGGCTCTGCTGATAGCCAGGTGTAGCAGTGGTAAGGTGTTGGGACTCTGCTGTTGGGACAGCTTTATGTAGGCCCTAACAGTTTGTGGTCACCGTTATAGTCCAATTATTGTGTTCTTGTGTAGTGGCTTTGCTGGCATGTATCTACATTTTTATTTTATTTTATTTTGCCACACCGGGATTTACATGCTAAAATGCAATCTCCATAGACAAACATTGGCAGTAGAATGGCTTTACTGAAGAGCTCAGTGACTTTCAATGTTGCACAGTCATAGGGTGCCACCTTTTCAACAAGTTAGTTTGTCTAGGAGCAACGTTGGCTCAGCCTCGAAGTGGTAGGCCACACAAGCTCACAGAACGTAAGCGCCAAGTGTGAAGCGTGAAGCACGTAAAAATCATCTGTCCTCGGTTGCAACACTCACTACCGAGTTCCAAACTACCTCCTTCACAATTGACAGTGATGATGGCCTATTTTGAAATTAGGTATGCTTAGCTTGGTGTTTGAGGGTATTCAACTGGAGGATGCATTTTATGCATATTCTATAATGACAGGCTATTCAATAATAGGCTACATCTGTTGGTACAACTTTTTGATTGAGGATGTTAATTTAAAAATAAATTGCGCTCCCTCACCTACAAAAACAGCACTACACCACTGGTTATCGGCGCAGCGCAGCTGGAGTGGCAATTATGAGCTGATCTGGAGTCAGCGCTGATCACTGTTTCATTATCTCTCCACACCGTGTGTAGCTTACTGAGGACTAGATCACTGATAATGACTTCATCCTCACTGTGTGTGCGTTTAAGGTTTATAAAACACACATTGTTGCAGTTCAGTGCCTAAAAAAATCACTCAATGCTTTTTTTTATAATGGAATAAAACCTCCCTTAACATCATAGCTGCTTTGTGTGTTTCCTAAACTGCAATGTTATCAGGTTGTCTAATATTGTGGTTATTTTATCATCAGTATGAGGTATGCCCTCTGGAGTGGTGCCAGACCTATGGCTCCATTCAGTCTGTATCGCTGAAGTGTTACAGATTGCGTAATAGAAATGTAAAGGTATTATGCGATCTAGCGGACATATGCAGGGTTTAAGTGAATGCAGTCTCTAACGTGGGAACATTGTCTATAAATTTCAATTGGGCTTTAGCTCAAAGTATTGAATAGAGGCTCTAGATGATTTTGGCAGTAACAAGCAATCTTCTCTATGACTGTCATCCACACACCACTCAGTGTCAATAAATGAGGACATGTGAAACAGTGGTCCCTATAATTTTTTTTACTTTGACCTAACTAATGCTTTGATGGTGTTCTTGTGACTCAAAAATATAATTGTTTCTGCTAAGGATCCAAAATAAAACCCAGCTCACCCTTGAGGAACACTGATGGCCAGAAGGGTGGATGAACCTTAACCAACAGGGGGTGCTAACAACTCACCATATCGAGAACTGCGTTATTTATAAGGAGGTAAGTTAATATTCTGTTACACCTGTCACCAGGTAGGACTTCTGCGAATACAATAAAGTTCCAGAATAATAAAAACATTGATGCACATGAACTTTAAAAGACGTGTTGCAGCATGAATTTCTATTGATTGCACAGATTGTTGGACACATTCATAGTCTTGTGGTAATTGTGAGGAACTGTTTTGGCATGCCAATGCGTGTAGGTTGATCGACATACCTTGACTGATTTTGATTGCATGACCTTGACATAATTGGGGCTTTACATTAACCTCTCTATATTGTTTGGATTGCAACCGACCTCTCAAAATATATTTTTCAACGGTTTGCTTATAACAGTGAGGTGAGGGTGAGTTAAAATTGGTCAATGCGACAAGAGCACACTGCGCTCATATCACCCATTTAGTCAGTCTCACTCTGACTGCGTCCATCACTGGAATGGCAGCAGGTTGTCGTCACTCTCCCCGCTCGTTTTGATGAAATCATACAGACAAACAAATGGTGATGACGCAGGGTGTTATGTAGGCTAAATATGTCAATATTGCTTGACTATAGCTAATGAGTACACAGAGCTAATGAGTACACAGAGCTCTTGAGACAGGTAGTCTAGATGTCGCAATTGAATAGGAAAGAGCAAGAGAAGCATTCATTGTATGACCATTGTTTTAGGAGCAAGTAAGTACACAGGCTTTGCATCATATTGATGGTGTAGTATAATTAATCATATGTGAAACCTTAATTGCCACTCAAGGTATTGCTATTGATAGGGAGCCATCCTTCATCAATCCCTTAGCTTTAGGAACACAATCAGTTGTGCGTCAGCCTTGCGCTTTAAGGAAGTGTAAATGCAGCATTCTGTCTCCATGGGAGCCTCCTTTGAGGATTCTGTGTCCAGGAGGAAAAATTGAAATATTAATTTGGTCGACACGTCAATGTGCATTTTGTGTGATAGGTTACATCATTCGTGGTTCCATTTCAGGTATTTGACCTCTAAATAGTAGCTCATTACACAAAACCTGGGCACGACTGTCATGATTAACACGCACATTAACGATAAAAGATGACAAAAGCATACACATCCAATCACGCACGTACGCACGCACGCACACACACACACAAGGAACGCGCACCATATCGACAGACACGCCAGTGAACAGGGGAGATACATTCATTTGATGCCAATGCAGCAGTTGGTCGCTTGTCTCTGTTTTTGGATCGTTTCATCTAAATTATCAGCTGTGCCTTCTTAAGTCGTGAAGAGCAGAATATGCTCATTCTGGAGCACGTGGAAATCTATCTGTAGATACGGGGCTGCTGAGTTAGCGTGCCTCTCCAAGGCTTTGGTGAGCGCAAGGAGTCAGTCGTATTGGTGCATCGGCTGGAGACGAGTAAGAGGTGCGGATAGAATAACTGTACAGCCTGAAGATCCGTAAGAAAAGCAATAATGGGCTCGTTAATGTTGACATAATTCAAACAGTGAGTGAGATTATGTCCCTGTGGAAATTCCGAGGACGGACTTTGCGCTCCCTCCTAGGGGACGAGGGCGCGGGGGGTTGTTCCCCAGAAGATTAGCATACGTTTCTCCCTATGGAATGCGGAGACGTTGCGAAAACCCCCTCCCCGGTATTGAATCTTGGAGTGATTGATTTTTCTTAGGACTATTAAACGAAATAATCTCAAGTGACGTTATTTGTGTTTCGATGTGAGAGAGATTGGATAACAGCAAACATAACCATCAATGAATTTAAAAACATTGACGACAGATGACTGTTTCGACCTTTTCTTTACCTAATTATAAGGTTTAGCAAAATCTACATTTTTGGGCCGCAGCAAGCAAAAAGTGTTCAACGTAAAAATAACTGTTGGCTTTGATCTGTGTCGGAACAGCAGCAGCAGCAATATTTCCTGGAAACAAGACCGCTGCTAGGATAATCTTTGTTGAGTTGCAAATTGGTTTGGTCGCTGTCCATGGTGCTGATGTTCCAGGAATGGTGGAGACGCTAAGTATCGCTGTTATCGGAGCTCCCGGAGTCGGGAAAACTTCCATAATCCGTCAATTTATTTATAATGACTTCTCAGAGGTTTACACTCCAACCCGAACCAGGTATGTGTACAGACCCTCTGTCATTTTGAACGGTAACATGTACGACCTGAAGATTTTGGATGTCCCGCCAATTTCGTCATTCCCCTCAAGCTCGAACCAGGTAAGATAGAAAGTGACTTTCTATTTGGGTTTTTCACTTATAAGAAAGATACTAGCATTCTCTTATTGGGCTCAAAATATATCCTAGGCTTTAATGGTATAATTTCGAGATGTGGTAAGTGTTTGCCTCATTGTCTTTAACTTACCTTTAGGTTATCAGAACCTATTTGGCCTCTCGCTAATAGTTAGAGCCCTGGAAAATTACCATCGCGCGCTTCTTCAAAAGACATCCGTTGCATTTTTTTCTTAATCAGATGCCCCTTAGAGCAGTAGTTTCTATGGAGACCTGATGTATTACTTCAGTGGTAAGCCTAGAATATAGGCTACTTTATGTATTTGGTGTTTTAAAACACACGCACGCAAGCACACACACACTATCTATCTCTCTCTCTCTCTGGGCTCCTCACTGCATTATATTGCCACCCTCAGGCAAAAGGAGGGATGTTTATGTCATGTTGAATTGATCCATATGTTCTGCCTCTATGACTCCATAAGTAAGTCATGGTTGAACTTACTGCTGCTAAAAACACAGCAGGCTCCAACATAATGACCAATGCATTAAATGAGTAAAAACCAAAATGGAGATTCTCTTAGTGACCTACATTAAGCTGTATCTCCATAGACATGCCCTGGCAAGAGCAGCTAATGTCAGATGAAACACCATCCAGTAGTTGCAGCTTTTTCCACTGACAGCCAGTGGTTTGATCAATTCAATCTATTTTCTCAAAGCTGTTCTACTTTCAGACAGCACTTGCACCAGTCTCCTGCTCTCTCTGTATCTCCTTGTCCTCACCTTAAGTGAGTGACAGACACACATGCACATATTAGTGTGTGTGTGCATACATGCTTGTATTCATGCTTAAGGGTGTTTCTGAATGTCCAATGACACCCTCACATACCAATCTTGACCTCCTCACCGGTCCACAGGAAGCATGTCTGTTGTTCCCTCCCTGGACCTGGCTGCTGGGGCTCCAGATGGGGTTCTCCAAGGTTACTATGGAGCTGGCTGGGAGAGCTGGCTGGGACTGGCTTGAAACACAGATATTACTGATAGTTGCCAGGCTTTTGTCATTGGCCGAGGGAACGCGTTGCGGCCTTTCGGCTCCATTGCAACTGTTTTTTGGACAGGTGTGGTGCCACTGAGAAATTGAGATCAGGCCATGGAGGAGAGATCAGGCCATGCAGCCAAACAGAAAGCCCTCTGAATTCAAAGTGGGCATGCACTGTGCTTCCTGTAAACAGAAGATCCAACTGAAGAGTAGACAGCCTCAACCCAGCCATGCACCGCCAGACAGAGCCAGCAGGAATGTAGTGGAGAATTCAGGATTCTAGCCATTTACAGGAGAGAGAAAGAAAAGAGGAGAATATGACAACTGTCTCTTAGTATGTGTTAAAAGGTCTGCAGTGTGCTTCATTGTCTCCAATCTGTGGAGCGGAGCACCTCAACACAATCAATCTGATTTTCTTTGCTTTTTCTTCAGCTAAATGCCTCTTAGCCATCATTAGAGCAGTCTGGCAAGTGCAAACAGCAGGAAGAAGACAGGATGGATCACATTATAGAGTCTGCAAGGTGTGTTTGTGTCTGTGTACAGTACAGTACATCCCCAGACACCTCGTCACATAAAGTGTAAATTGCACATCTGTTCTCTGATTCCTACATATATAATGCTGCATGAGCATTGTGCTTTCCTTTCACACATTACAGCACCATGATTCATTATGTCTGCATATAGATTAGTTATATCTTTCAACAGTTGAATATTTAAATGGAGAATTTCTGGCCTTGGTTGAATGGTAGGAATATGTACATAACAGCCTCAACCTCTTCAGACAGCAGTTTAAGATATCGGCATACAGTATCTAACCAACACCTCTACTTAGGTACATTTATGTAATTTAGCAGATGCTCTGTTCCAGAGCAACTTACAGTAGTGAGTGCATACATTTTCATATTTTTCATACTGGTCCACCCGTGGGAATCGAACCCACAACCCTTGCGTTGCAAGCACCATGCTCTACCACTGAGCCAAACAGGACCAGGGAATCATTAGTTGAGTGCAACAAGAGCACTGCTATCAGGCAGATTTGTCATGGTTCATTTCCTCAGGAATGGCTCTGAGAGCAGAAGCCTTAGTATCTCTTACTCTTGTCCTCTGTGTTCTGTTCTGTAGCCCAGCCTCTGAACCACGCTATCTGGTCTTCCTTTACTGGCTGTGACAGGGGTGGTGAGGCATTCCCGCTCTCCACTCCGAGCGAGCGCTCTCCTCTTTTACTTCCATATTTAATGAGCCAGGAGGCCCATGGTGGTCTGCAGAGGGGAGGCTGTCTGGACCAACATCACAGGACAGAGCGCTCTGGAACAAGAACAGACCCAGGGACCCGATTTGAGATTTACTCTCATTTTATTTGGAGTTGATTGGATTAAAGCACAGTGCCCTGCTGAAGGCCTTGAGGGAATAGAGCGACTAATAGAGAGGAGAGTGGAGCTGCTGCAGCCTATTAGATAGGTTAGAAAGAGTCTAATGGCCACCATAGAAATCCAGATTCACTAAATGCGGTTCCTCTTCCCCCACATGGTACCTGGGGAGGAAGATGGTGAATAAAGTGATGTGCGTCAGTATGTCTCCATGTTTATGGAAGGGGCCCAGGTTTCTGTTAGGTAAGTGCATGCAATAAAGGACGTAGTACTTGTACTTTGGCTCTGGTCCATCATTTAGACTCAGGATGTTTACCTGTTTAGGTCTCTTTAGGCAGGCAGGGCAGACGACACTTCATTATTTAACTTTGGGGATGGTAACAATCATTGATGTTCTGGCGGGGCTGCTGTCTGTTTTAATTTGTTGCTGTTTGCATTCCCAGAGCATCTGTCACAGTTTATCGATAGGATGTGATGACAGATGGACTTAATTAAGCCTTACAGTGGATCCCATTCAGATTTATTCATCTTCTGATATTGTATCATATCACCATGACTTCCACACATAATGCTCTATCACTCTCTCTCTCGTCTCGCTCTCGTGTCTCTCTCTCTGTTTCTATTTGCTTCTCTCTCTCCTACTATGATAATGTATACTAATTTTATTAGATACACCATCCCGTTCGCTCCTACAGACAGTGAGTTTGCTATATAAAGCAGGCAGACAGGCATCGAGGCATTAAATTACTGTTTGCAACTTTGAGTGTGGTATGATCGTCTTTGCTAGGCGCGTCGGTTCCAGTATCTCAGAAACGTCCAGCCTCCTGGGATTTTCACGCACGACAGTGTCTAGGGTTTACAGAGAAAGGTGTGACAAACAAAAAACTCCAGCCACCCTAGCCATAGACTGTTCTCTCTGCTACTGCGCGGGTATCGGAGCACCAAGTCCTTGTCCAAAAGGCATCTTAACAGCTTCTACCTCCAAGCCATAAGACTCCTGAACAGCTAATCAAATGGCAACCCGGAATGGCAAATAACAGCAGAGCACAACTGGTGTGCAGAACGGCCTCTACAAAATGCACAACCCATCCTGGTCACGGATGGGCTATTGCAGCAGATGACCCCCCGGGTTCAACTCCTATCAGCTAAAAACAAGAAGAAGCGGCTCCAGTGGGAACTCGATCACCAATACTGGACAAACTGAGGAGTGGAAATACATTGCCTTATCCGACCCGGTACTAGATGCGTGTACCTAATAAACTGGCAACTGAGTGTATATAGAGTACAATGTATCTATTTTACTGTTCATTACATCAGATGAATCAGAAATGTTGTCTTTCTTCTGGATATGCTCTCTTGGCCCTTTGTCAGCCTCTGCAGATAGGCTCTGTCACACAGACTAGCAGAGCAGGTGATGTGTGTGTATTAAAAGGCCTGCACTATCATCAGAGTACGGCAGCTGGAGGACACAACAGATCAATGCCATCTTAAACCCTAATAAACCCCGCAAACACTCACAGATGTAATGTGGGTCTGTCTCCCTTGTGAACAGTACCTCAATGAGTCCTGAGAAGCTCAATCCCAAAGGGACAGAATAGTGTCTGAGGTATGTCTTCAGGTATAACCCTTCATGACCATGCTCTCTTCTCTCTGGATGAACTGTGATTGGACACCATTACTGTCTTTGGGTGCAATGGGATGCCAGCTCCCTCACATCCTGGTACAAGAGTGACCAAGGACCTGGGTTGTCAGGGAAACCTGCTCTGTTTGGCACTTGAAGGGAGCAGGCTAAGCTGCGAGTTTTAATAGTTTTCAAAGAGCCAACTGGAGAACACATAAACACACACACCTGTGCACGCACACACATACACGCACACTCGCACGCACAATTTCCATGTGTGGTTACTTTATATAGCTCCTTTCCACGTCCTCTTTTCTCTCTTTCTCTGTTGTTCTCTTCTCTGTCCTACAGGTGTGAGAAGGTGGAATAGTGAGTTTACAAGCCGCAGTGTTGCCATCGTTTCTGTGTACAGAGCTCCACCTCCACATAAAAAATAGTACTTGGATGACAAAGAGATATGAGCCGAGGATGCAACCTCTATTTTTAGCCCACAGAGAGATGGGGGTGCATTTAACACACCTACTGTAGATAGTGAGGGATGTGATCATGTGTACTGCTTAAACAGTAAAGAGAGTTAATAATCTGGAAATAGGAATTGATGGATAGAAAATGGGGGGGGGGGGGGGGGCAGAAAAAAACTGAGGCAGAAAGAGGACAGATGGTAGAGGAATGCTGATGATCTGTCTTCTATGGTCACTACCCCCCCCCCCCCCTAACTTCCCCTGGAAAACTATTGAATAAACCCACAGGGAGAAAAGGCAATAACAGCAACAATGTATAGAACTGAATCTCCCTACGTACATTCTTTTCACTGTCAACCCTTCTTCCTCCTCATTCTCTCACTCTCTCCCACCTTTGTGTGTAATGATCTCGGTGCCACATTGCTTGCCTCCGTGGCTGATCGCCCTCATTATGTTTCAGACCTACTGTATGTGTGAGACTCTCCCTCCCTCCCTCTCTCTCTCTCTCACACACACAAACGCAGTGATGCCAAAAATCCCTCAAATTAAATAAAGGCTATTATTCCTTGTCGACATGGGTATGTTACCATTGTCATCATTACAGCTCATGTTGATCCCTATCTACTCTCAGATTCTGCCCCATTACAGCATCCGACTCCCCACCAAAATGACTTATTAACAAACTCCCTGTTTAGACTTATCTACAGAATAAATACATTTAGATTACTCCTCCAGTGTTGTCCTGTTGATTCTCATTACTGCAATGACATTCAGCTCTTCTTGCCGTATTGATTTCTCACTCTGTTCAGAATGCTGGTGTTGGAGGTGAGTGAAGGAGAATGCTTGTGCCCTCTGCCACCTCGCCCACTCTTCCACCCACTGCCTGTCAGCCTGGTGGGGCTCAGGCCAGGGCTTATGTTCACACCCTGTTGGTCCTTCCATCGCTCTACCCTTCCCTCCCACTTCCTTCCTGTCCATCCACCTGCTGCTCTTTAATCTCTCCGCTTCTCTCTCTCTCTCTCTCTCGGTTTTCTCCTTCCATCCATCCCTCCCCAATCACTCTCTTGACTTTCTCTCTCCCTCCCCCTCTTTCTCCATCTCTCCTTCTCCCTCCCCCAGCTAACAGAACCACTTTTAGATTAAACTCAAGCAGGTAGAGCTGGTGACATAGAGAGAGAGAGTGAAATTGCGTAGAGTGAAATACACTACCGTTCAAAAGTTTGGGGTCACTTAGAAATGTCCTTGTTTTTGAAAGAAAAGCAAATTTTTTTGTCCATTAAAATAACATCAAATTGATCAGAAATATAATGTAGACATTGTTAATGTTGTAAATTACTTTTGTTGCTGGAAACAGATGATTTTTTATGGAATATCTACATAGGCGAACAGAGGCCCATTATCAGCAACCATCACTCCTGTGTTCAAATGGCACGTTGTGTTAGCTAAGTTTATAATTTTAAAAGGCTAATTGATCATTAGAAAACCCTTTTGCAATTGGGTTAAAGAAGCAATTAAACTGGCCTTTACACTGGTTTAGTATCTGGGGCATCAGCATTTGTGGGTTCGATTACAGACTCAAAATGGCCAGAAACAAAGAACTTTCTTCTGACACTCATCATTCTATTCTTGTTCTGACAAATCAAGGCTATTCCATGCGAGAAATTGCTAAGAAACTGAAGATCTCATACAACGCTGTGTACAACTCCCTTCACAGAACAGAGCAAACTGGCCCTAACCCGAATAGAAGAGGAGTGGGAGGCCCCGGTGCACAACTGAGAAAGAGGACAAGTACAGTGGGGCAAAAAAGTATTTAGTCAGCCACCAATTGTGCAAGTTCTCCCACTTAAAAAGATGAGAGAGGCCTGTAATTTTCATCATAGGTACACTTCAACTATGACAGAGAAAATGAAAAAGAAAATCCAGAAAATCACATTGTAGGATTTTTAATGAATTTATTAGCAAATTATGGTGGAAAATAAGTATTTGGTCAATAACAAAAGTTTATCTCAATACTTTGTTATATACCCTTTGTTGGCAATGACAGAGGTCAAACGTTTTCTGTAAGTCTTCACAAGGTTTTCACACACTGTTGCTAGTATTTTTGGCCCATTCCTCCATTCAGATCTCCTCTAGAGCAGTGATGTTTTGGGGCTGTTGCTGGGCAACATGGACTTTCAACTCCCTCCAAAGATTTTCTATGGGGTTGAGATCTGGAGACTGGCTAGGCCACTCCAGGACCTTGAAATGCTTCTTACGAAGCCACTCCTTCGTTGCCCTGGTGGTGTGTTTGGGATCATTGTCATGCTGAAAGACCCAGCCACGTTTCATCTTCAATGCCCTTGCTGATGGAAGGAGGTTTTCATCAAAATCTCACGATACATGACCCCATTCATTCTTTACTTTACACGGATCAGTCGTCCTGGTCCCTTTGCAGAAAAACAGCCCCAAAGCATTAGGTTTCCACCCCCATGCTTCACAGTAGGTATGGTGTTCTTTGGATGTAATTCAGCATTCTTTGTCCTCCAAACACGACGAGTTGAGTTTTTACCAAAAAGTTCTCTTTTTGGTTTCATCTGACCATATGACATTCTCCCAATCTTCTTCTGGATCATCCAAATGCCCTCTAGCAAACTTCAGACGGGCCTGGACATGTACTGGCTTAAGCAGGGGGACACATCTGGCACTGCAGGATTTGAATCCCTGGCGGCGTAGTGTGTTACTGATGGTAGGCTTTGTTACTTTGGTCCCAGATCTCTGCAGGTCATTCACTAGGTCCCCCCGTGTGGTTCTGGGATTTTTGCTCACCGTTCTTGTGATCATTTTGACCCCACGGGGTGAGATCTTGCGTGGAGCCCCAGATCGAGGGAGATTATCAGTGGTCTTGTATGTCTTCCATTTCCTAATAATTGCTCCCACAGTTGATTTCTTCAAACCAAGCGGCTTACCTATTGCAGATTCAGTCTTCCCAGCCTGGTGCATGTCTACAATTTTGTTTCTGGTGTCCTTTGACAGCTTTGACACCTTCCACTCCTCTTCTATTCTGGTTAGAGCCAGTTTGCTCTGTTCTGTGAAGGGAGTTGTGCACAGCGTTGTTTGAGAAACAGACGCCTCACATGTCCTCAACTGGCAGCTTCATTAAATAGTATTCACAAAACATCAGTCTCAACCTCAACAGTGAAGAGGCGACTCCGGGATGCTGGCCTTCTAGGCAGAGTTGCAAAGAAAAGCCATATCTCAGACTGGCCAATAAAAATGAAAGATTAAGATGGGAAAAATAACACAGACACTGGACAGAGAAGTGGCCAGCACTCTCAATGGATCTCAACCTTATTGAGCTGTTGTGGGAGCAGCTTGACCGTATGGTATGTAAGAAGTGCCCATCAAGCCAATCCAACTTGTGGGAGGTGCTTCAGGAAGCATGGGGTGAAATCTCTTCAGATTATCTCAACAAATTGACAGCTAGAATGACAAAGGTCTGCAAGACTGTAATTGCTACAAATGGAGGATTCTTTGAAGAAAGCAAAGTTTGAAGGACACAATTATTCTTTGAATCAAACATCATTATTACAACCTTTTCAACGTCTTAACTATATTTCCTATTCATTTTGCAACTCATTTCATGTATGTTTTCATGGAAAACAAGGACATTTCTAAGTGATCCCAAACTTTTGAACTGTAGTGTTGGCCTTTAAGACAACTTTGAGTCAGTCAGACTGAAGCCATAAAACATGTTGTCTGACTCACGTTTAGTGCATAATGCAGGTCCAGTACAGTTCTCTGGGCAACACAAGGCTGAGGTCAGAAACAGAGAAACAGAGCACTGGCAGAGGGCCAGTCTCCTGTCAAGCGTAAGACTTGGAACACATCAGTCCCACAGCGCTACACTGTTCAGCCCTGCTGTACGCAATGACGGGAGGGCAAACAGCTGACAGATGAATGGTAATGATTTGCTAACAATAATTAAAAACACACACACACACTCTCTCGCTGTCGTCTCTTCAGTTTACATCTGATTCCACACCAAAATGACTTATTGACAAGTTCCCTGTTTAGACTTATCTACAGAATAAATACATTTAGATTACTCCTCCAGTGTTGTCCTGTTGATTCTCATTACTGCAATGACATTCAGCTCTTCTTGCCGTATTGATTTCTCACTCTGTTCAGAATGCTGGTGTTGGAGGTGAGTGAAGGAGAATGTTTGTGCCCTCTGCCACCTCGCCCACTCCTCCACCCACTGCCTGTCAGCCTGGTGGGGCTCAGGCCAGGGCTTATGTTCACACCCTGTTGGTCCTTCCATCGCTCTACCCTTCCCTCCCACTTCCTTCCTGTCCATCCACCTGCTGCTCTTTAATCTCTCTGCTTTTCTCTCTCTGCTTTCTCCCTCCCTCCCTCCCTCCCTCCCTCCCTCCCCAATAACCCTCTTCCCTTTTTCTCTCCCTCCCCCAGCTAACAGAACTCCTTATAGATTCAGCTCACGTAGGTAGAGCTGACGACATAGAGAGTGAGAGAGAGAGTGAGCGAGGGAAAGTGTGTGTGAGAGAAAATCAGAGAGCGGGAGGGAGGAGATTGGGTCACTGTGTCATGGCTGAAGCAATTACCCTAATGGCTGTAGCAAATCACTCCCATTGTGTTGTGTGTTTTAATTATTGTTAGCAAGTCATTACCATTCATCTGTCAGCTGTTTGCCCTCCCGTCATTGCGTACAGCAGGGCTGAACAGTGTAGCGCTGTGGGACTGATGTGTTCCAAGTGTTACGCTTGACAGGAGACTGGCCCTCTGCCAGTGCTCTGTTTCTTCTCTGTTTTCTGACCTCAGCCATGTGTAGCCCAGAGAACTGTACTGGACCTGCATTATCCACACGCCAGGTAGAGTCAGACAACGAATTCCTTCTTAACTGACTTTCCTAGTTAAATAAAGGTTCAATTCAAATTCAAATTACACCTGGGCTATCAATCTGACTGACTCAAAGTTGTCTTAAAATCTATTTGACTCTACGCTATTTCAATTTCAACCGAAATGAAGAGGACAAAACTTCCTGACAGCTTTTGAATAATTGGATGTGATCTGTGGCTACCTCTGTTTCAGAAACCTGCTAAAAGAACTCCTGTCCTCACAAGCCTCACTGTTTTATGGGAGATATAGGAGCAGAATACATGCCATTTGAAGATATATTGGGTCTTGAAATATAAATAATTTAAAAATTCTGTTTCACTTGTCAAGTCAGTGGACAAGTGAAACAATATGTCTTCGATATCCTTCTTATTTTTGGATCTTTGTGCGTCTGTAGTGGGTGAGTGATGTCTGTCCTCTCTCTCTGTCAGGAGTGGCTGGACCTACGCTGCAGAGGGGTGCGTAATGCCAACGCGTACATCCTGGTCTATGACATCTGCTGTGTGGAGAGCTTTGAGTACGTCAAGATGATCCGCCAGCAGATCATGGAGCACAGGTAAGGGAAAACCACAACACAGTGACAAATATGGACCAATTAGGTAAAACACCTGTGGAGAGACCCATAAATGGCCACAGAAGACCAGCAGTCATGTACTGTATGTAAGAGAGAAAAAGGACAAAAGTCATCTGTCATTCTGACTGCAGGTCTCTGCACCTGCATTCATTTGCATATTGATAGGGTAATGAATGGCCCTCATTTGTTGAGCTCTAAAGAGGTTCACATCTTTGCAGCTCTGTGACGTGACCTGCCTTAAAACCGCAGTGCACCATCACTTTCACATGTACTAGTCTTTCCCCTCCTGAGCTGCAGGTGTGAAAAGCTAGATGACCTGCCAGGCTGTCCTGATCTGTCCTGGATAGTCTGACTGGCTGTCCTGATTCCTGTCCTGGATAGTCTGACTGGCTCCTGATGTCCTGGATAGTCTGACTGGCTGTCCTGATCTGTCCTGGATAGTCTGACTGGCTGTCCTGATCTGTCCTGGATAGTCTGACTGGCTGTCCTGATCTGTCCTGGATAGTCTGACTGGCTGTCCTGATCTGTCCTGGATAGTCTGACTGGCTGTCCTGATCTGTCCTGGATAGTCTGACTGGCTGTCCTGATCTGTCCTGGATAGTCTGACTGGCTGTCCTGATCTGTCCTGGATAGTCTGACTGGCTGTCCTGATCTGTCCTGGATAGTCTGACTGTCTGTCTGGCTGACTGGATGACCTGCCAGGCTGTCCTGATCTGTCCTGGATAGTCTGACTGGCTAGCAAGCTGTCTGACTGTCTGTCTGGCTGACTGGATGACCTGCCAGGCTGTCCTGATCTGTCCTGGATAGTCTGACTGGCTAGCTAGCTGACTGGCTTGTATTGCTGATTGGCTGGTTGACTGGGTGACTGGATGACTGACTGGCTGACTGACTGTCTGGTTGATTGACACAGGGACATGGTGAGAGAGATGGGGAAGATGGATGGATGAGTTTCCTGGTGAATAAATCGGAATAATGGAGTAGGGGACATCCAGGTGCAGGTTATTGGGATTTGTGTGGGCTAGAAGGATGGGAGATGCCTGGGAGGAATTGCCCCTGTCTTTCTTCTGCTGCTTACTCAACCCACTCCAAAACAAACACGCACATACTGCACACTCTCTCACACCCGCAAACATTCTCCCTCACCCAGAATCCCTGCGCTGTCAGTTTTTGGCTGTGTTTTTCTTTCTGCCCAAAGCCCATAGCTGCCTTCCTTTGATGTAATGAAGACTCTGACAGCTCATACAAACACACACACATACTCTTCTAAACCGCTGCTCCAGAGACCTTCAGGCCTGGATGGGTATTTCAGAGGGTAGCAGATGCCTGTTTGGTGTTGGGATTAATGGGGTTGGTTTTATGTCACCCCCACAGCCTCATTACAAATTTGAATTTGTACAAGTAGCAGTACAAGTAGCTAGTTCGGACTGTGTTTATATGGAAGTGTTAAGTTATGTCCAGCAGAAGATATAATCACATCTCAATTAGATGCAGGTTAATCTTGGATATATACATCCTGAAGTGAAATTGAGCATTTTTTGTAGGTCAAGGTGTTTCACTAGTGTCCATTTCCCTTTGTATTCTGATTTGGTTTTAAACATGGTATTTTTATGAATCTGTTTGTGTTTAGGGGAGGGGGGTATTTATATGTATGTGTGTATGTCTGTGTTCTTTCTTGAATCATTGCATTTGCAACTCAACCTGCTAGCAGCGAATCTGATCTTATTGTATACAATAGCGTTACAGTCGGCCTCACTTGAGTCATCACTGCTTTAGCCCAGCTCGCAGCCTGCCATACAGCTTCACAATCCAATGTGCTGTAAGAAACATTTCCCTCCACATTTAGTCTCTGTCAATACAGGGTGTGGAGGGAGGCCCCTAGGGCCCCAAAGCTCTGATCCACCCCCACACACCTCCAACACAGTCAGAGGAATCAGAACACACACATCACATTGTTTTATAGTGGCATTTACACACACCACACACACACCACACACACACACACGCTGTGGCTGTGGGTAGACACTACACAAGCCCCGACATGTACAGAAACACTCATACTGTAGAAGCCTCACACACAAACACCCATTGACCTCTCTGGAAGAAGAGGGGGAGGGGGAGGGGGAGGGGGGAGGGGGAGGGGGAGAAAGGATCACTTACTCACAGACCAGGAGACTCTTCATCATTGCAGTCACCTTTAAAATCTGTATTTATACACAGGATGTGTGGAGAATAGGGATTATGTGACTGGGATTTCTTTGTAGCTGTTGGATCACATGTTTGTTAGCTAATCACATTGCAATTATTTTTCACCTTTATTCCCTGTGCTCTCTCTCTCTCTCTGTTCCTTCCCCCCTCTTCTGTCTTCCCTCCATCCCTCTCCCTCTCCCTGTCCCTGTAGGGAGGGTAGCAAGCAGTGAGGTTCCCATCCTTGTGGTGGGCAGTAAAAGAGACCTGCAGCGCCAGCGCTTCACGCCTCGCAGGGCCGTCTCTGTGCTGGTCAAGAAGACCTGGAAGTGTGGCTATGTGGAGTGCTCTGCCAAGTTCAACTGGCATGTGGTCCTGCTCTTCAAAGAGCTGCTGGGCATCGCTGTAGGGCGTGGCATGAAACAGAACCACACCCCCTGGGATCCGCCTACAAGGGGCGCTGCAGAGGAACCCGCTGTACTGTCATGTGACCCAGTGGACTCCCTCCGGTGTAGGGTGAAGTTGCCCCAGTTTTGCAGTTTTCCCACTAATGATAAAGTTAGGATTGAGGGAGGGGAAGCTGATCCTAGATCTATAACTAGGGGAAACTTCACCCCGGAGCACTTCCTTCCCTCCTATGTCAGAGCCGTAGGAACCTCAGTCACACCTCAGGGGGAATGGTTATACAGAGAAGACTTCGATCTAAATGGCTGGAAAACACCCCGAGGCCTCCTGCTTTACTGAGCTCATTTTCATATGAGGTTTATCTGACTCGGATCCTGTAGCTACTAGGACTGACATTGGTCCCTGTACTAGACGTGCATCTTTATCACCTATCACAACACGCCAGTTCTATCACAATGTTCCCATTGAGAGGAAGGAGGAAGAGGAGGAGGATGAAGAAGAGGTTTTGTCAATGGATTTTGAGGAGTAGAACATCTACTTCCACAGCTCTGGTCACAGGTCACCCAATCAATTAGCACCACACCACCAGCTGTGGCTCTGAGCTCCCCAGATTGCAAGGCAACAGCTCATACATATGCTGATGGTTGTCTGCTGGGTTGAGAGCTTGTGGACTGTGTGCATCTAGTGGGAATAAGTATCATTACTGACACGACTAGGTATTCTCTCCATATTAGCTTAGTCTCATACATGTGAGTGGAAAGAATGCAACTTCTTTAAAAGTTTTCCTTTAAAAAAAACTTGAGGCAGTGTCATGTGAGGTAGATAAATGCCCTGGCTGTCATACTTGAAATTGCATTATTCTAAGATCGATGCACCATAGGAAAGGCTATGTTACAGGGGTTGTGTGGTAAATGTGGGTGAGTCAACAAGATGGATGGCTTACTCTTGGTTTAGTACATCCACTTCCTCTTTAAGGGGTAGCAGCACCAGAAACCACAGCTCTCCAAAATGCCCCCTAAACAGTAAACCAATCCATTTCTTGTTCAGGAATTGTCCTTGTACTCCAGGTAAACAAACATTCACTGATTGGAGGTGCTGGTACAAAATTATAGTGCTGTCACTCCCTCTCTTCTCAGTTAAAGTCTATTGTTTAGAGGGGGATGTGAGGTTATCTTGCATCAGAAAAACACTGCTGTCGCTATCATGATGAAGACTTTAATCCTCCCGTCTTCCTCAGTCTGTGTGCTTCTGATGAATACATTATATCAATGGTGCTCTGGTGCCTGCAGGAAGCTAGAGGGGATGTCTGGCACAGATATTGAATGTGATGCAGGGATAGTATGCAGGGGGTGTGGTTTTAAAATGCTTGTAAGGTTAAGCCCAGGTTGATGGGCAGGGTTAGTGAAACAGAAGGCCAATGGAAGGAGAATAGAAAGAAGTAGAGACTATATTATGGGCAATAAAGCTGCAGAGCACCTTGACCAGCACGACAAGTTGTATCCAACCACAGACACCCTCTACAAGTCTAGAATGCCTCACATAGAATGTATTAAACCTCCCTGCTCTAGGATATACCCAGACCACCACACACACGAGAGCATACACCCCCAGAGCATTCCAATATATTAGCATCCTACCAAACAAACAGAAGACTTTCTGGAAATATCAAAGCAGTGTCTGAATTGTGCAAGATATTTATATTGTTTGAGAATGTGGTAAACATGTGATTGCAGACACCCTGTGACAATGTTTGCACTGAAAATGAGTACCTGTATTGTACGTATGTATGTGCATCATTGATTTGCATGTTGTTGCTGCCAAGCCAGCAGGTCAGGGGTTAATTGCACTGGTGTGATTGTGTAGCTGTAATTTATTTACCTGTGTGTACTGTATATGGTTAATATTGGAGACTATCAAAAGCAGGTGAGAGGTGTGTGTGTGTGTGCGCGCGCACAGGCTCCATTTTACTGAAATGATAGTTAGACAGATTTCTTAAAGAGAAAGATTATGTAGCATCTGAGATTAATGGTAATTTATCGAGTAACATGAATGGCCATCCATTTAAATTAGACTGTTTGTGTGAGTGTGTCATGTTCCAACATCAAGGGCTAAATTTTCTAACAGAAACATCACTTTTTTTTCAATAGTAGGTGTTAGCGGTTTTTGTTTTTGACAATGGTCAAATTAAACGTGTTGCCCACAATAACCGGCCTTCTTGTCTCTTAGTCAGTATTTTTTCATTCACTTCATTATTCATACACTAATAATAGTTCATTATGATTATCCCTCATCTCAATGACTCAGTTGTTGCCCAGAACACTGCCACTAGTGATACCACTCCTCATTCCCGGAGGTGATTCCACACGTCACATAAATGTGGCAATGTCGCCACCGTGTGGAATAAAGGTGTTATAATATATTTTGTGAAATGTGCGTCTATTTTGGTAAATGCATAGGCCAGGGGACAGGATTTATCATGCAAATATTTCCCACGGTCAAAAACGATTGATTAAACTTGACTTAGAAACCAAAAATATTTAAACACATTGTTCTTCATCTGCTAAATGTCAGCATCAGTGGAGACTAATTGTGCATGTTGAGTGTAAAAAATAAGCCACAGTGGTCCCTGGAGTGAAATTCTAAGAAAATTCACACAACACAATTACTACTGATACTGAACATGTACACACAGGTATATTTAGTGTCTGTAATGTTTCCAATATCTCAGCTATTTAGCAAAAAAATCCAGTTGTTATTTATCCAAGGAGATAGTCTTTGCTTTTTGATTGTTTTATTTTCTATACGAAATGAACTATCGCAGAAGTAGTGAATCACATGCCTCCTGATGTTTCAGGAATTTCTGACACCAGCGTCACATGCCAGTACCTCCTTCGCAAAGTTCGCATCAGTTTTCATCCTTCCTCGGGTTTCCAGGGTCATGTGAAAGGGCGTGGAGTGTTAATCTTGCTTTCTCTGGTCCGGACCCTCCCCGGTTTAGCTCACTCATCGGCGGTGTGTATGGGGAGAGCGATCGCTCTCTGTGGTCGCTCGGGGAGGATAGTGTCATTCCTTTCCGCGGTACATTGTTTGTCCGGCTGCACACCCCAACCCGCGGCGGAGCGGAGGATGAGCGACCAGGGGAAGAGCTCGGTTTCCACTCTTGCCGGTGCCCCAGCCCGGGATCGGATACTTACAAAGGCTGGCTTTTTAAATGGACTAACTATTTGAAAGGGTATCAACGCCGATGGTTCGTCCTCAGCAATGGCCTTCTGTCGTATTACAGGTAAACATGCTGACACTAGCTGCTGTGTAGCTAGCTAATTAGTGTCATTGTCTGTCAAATTAAACGTTAACCATGTCAGCATCAGCATGGGTTATAATATTAAAATACATTTTTATAAGCCGCAATTGCAGGCTAGCTAGCTAGCTACTAGTACTATATACACTTTGATTGTATTTTATTGCAAGTGTCAAACAAACAATCATTACGATGACAGCTAACTAGGTATCTAGCCAGTATGGTACGGAGGTACTTATGACAACTTCTTGACTTCAGACAAGCCCCATCATGCGTTAACTTCAGTGGGCACTATTCTCACAGATAACTAATATATAACATGACTTCAAGCCCTTTAAAAACTTAGCTAACAAAGGAATGATAGCTATCACTCTTTAAAAACTATACATATATATCGCTAACTATCTACATTAGCTAGAATGTTCAAATCATTGTAGTTACTGTAACGTTACACAGACAGGCTGACATAATGCGAGTGGCTCTGGTACGACCTAGCTGTCACTGACTGAGCTAGCTGGAAGTTGCTAGCTCAGCGAGCTAACCAGATTTTGTATAGATCTAGGTAGACTTGTCAAGTAATTGTTGATGTTAACGAGATGGAACTCAAAGTCTAATAGGAAGAAATGTTAATGTATTCAGTTTATACCTTTTTATAGCGCTGGGCTATCATATGAAATAATGATTTGTCCAGCTAGCTAGCTTGCTAAGGTTAGCACAAATATAGCTAGCTAACTAGTCTCTGTCATCAGTTATTTACTGCCACCCATGTTATTTTGTTATCTACATATAACACACACCCCAAATTATTGCATTTCAAATTTCCCTCCCACTGAATGTTTTCCCTGGGAGTAAAAACAACATTCACTTGTAGAAGACAAGCATCGTCTCTCCACAGTGCACAGTTGCCACCTGTGTTATACTAAAACACCTGTGGCTCGGGTGCTTCCGAATGGGAGTCAAGTTTCCTCTGGGCAGCCTCCTGAACAGGAGGAGTCAATGGAGAAGGAGGGTGGGTCACATGTAACAACTGTTGTTCACCCAACCCAGTTTTACTGTGGTTAATGAATTGGTTCATAACAGAAAGTAGGTCTATTCCTCTGAGATCCTGCGAATGAGATCCATCCAGAAACATGAGTGTCTGCTGTAGAGAGGGAGTGTAATTGGCTCCGAAAACCAGTTTAGGCTTTTTAAACCACTCCGATGATGGGGTTCATGACAGCAGGTGTTTGTAAAGAGCAGAGACAGCTAATGTATTTGAACCGTTTATAGTTACACTATAAACGTGTCACATCAACCTACAATTACTTAGTCTAAATATTTTGTTTTGACTTCACTGGAGGAAACAAGTAGCGTACCTCTCTCATCAGAACAAAATGTAGGCTAACTAGCTAGTAGTAGGTCTACTCAATCAAATGTATTTATACTGTCTGAAGGAGTGGGACCTGGTGGACTTTACTTAACACATGTTATACTGTGCTATAGAATAAGATGCTTACAACCACACCTTCACACAGCCCTGTTGTCCTTTAGCCATTGAGTAAAGGGTTAGTGGAGACTGAAACAGGGGAGCCAAAGTCCAACTCCTGTTTGTGCTGATGGTGAAAGGAAAGAACTCTGTCCCCTCAGTCTTCCCTCTATTAATTGTCATTATGACTCTGCAAACGCCGTCATTGTAAAATAAGAATTTGTTCTTCACTGACTTGCTTAGTTAAATGAAGGTTAAATCAAATCAAATCAAATGTTGGAAGGTGACTGCTGTCTGATGTGAAGGTGACTGCTGTCTGATGTGAAGGTGACTGCTGTCTGATGTGAAGGTAGCCTGTTGACATCTGAGCACAGAGGCAGTGGAGCGCACAGGTTCCCCAAAAAGCAAACCTGAGTAATGCCCCTCATCTCCTCTCTGCCTGGCAGAGCTCTCTGTGTGCGTCTGGCTGGAGGCTTTGTTGTTGTCCGCCTGCGTACAGAAGCTGCCTGTCTGTCACTGTCTGAATTTGAAAGTGATTCTAAATGAAACCAGTAGCGCCTAACATGTCAATGATGTGTCTTCTCCATGTCTGGAGGTGTTCTACTGTACCTTTGATGTCTCCCTCTGATGTACCACCATGATTGTAAAACATTGTTGGCTCAGCAGGACTGAGGTGGAGGCATTGCATGCATCACTATGTCTTTGTCTTCACAACACTGTTCTTCACTTCCTGCATCCCATCTCCCGTTTTCTCATTAATATAGAGGCAAAGAGGGGAAGTGTTGTTCTGTGTCAGTCAGCGCTCCAGTATCTTACAGCTGTACCACCTTGTTGTAGAGCATTATGTGTGTTACAGCTCTCTGTGTGTAAAGTCAGGTTGTACCGTTACACACATCCATCGTTGCATTAATGGACACTTCATCTGCTCTGAGCAGCAGTCAGTTCCTTTTGTCTTGTTTGTGTTTTGAAAGGTGTGAGACATGCATATTATGTAGGGCTATATTATGACTAGTATCACTACGTAGCATCGATTACCTGCCAGTTGCATTGATTACCTGCCAGTTGCATGGATTACCTGCCAGTTGTAGATGGATGCCAGAATAGCTTACTGTACGTCACATGCATCGATCAGTTGTTGTAGCCTATTTTCTTTAGTTGCCCTTTTCAAAAGCAGGGCAAATTGTTTATGCCTGAAGGGGTGAGCCACTACCTACTTGACCCATGCCACTTGCTTATTTGATCCCAATGATGTTCAAAGGATCTCAGTTTCCCAGTCGAGTTGTGCTGATATGGAGAAGTCAGGGCTTGATATGTAAAGTTGTTAGTGGCAGTCAAAGGCCAGTGGTGGACATGGACTATAATCTCTGGGCTGCAGCTGATCTGACACACAGCGTTTAAGCCACTTAATTTTATTTTATGGCGGTTTATAGAGCTGTAGTGTTTCACTTCCTCCATTGACTCGTCTTTGGTCTGGCGCAGCATCTCTGCTCAGACTGCAAATACTGTATTCTCTGCATCGCTCATTGTAATCGAACTGTTACTGAACATTTGCATTTTAGTTACACTGTTTATACATACAGGATATTTATTTATATAATCGATTCTTGACATAGCTCACTATCTACTGCTGTACATATCATTCTTAGTATATCTTGTGTAAATTCATCCTGTGTATATACATATAGATTGCATTTGGATTACTGTTACAGTGCTACAGTATTTGAGTTGTTAATCGGATTTGTTCCGACATTTTTATATATACAGCACCAGTCAAAAGTTTGGACTCACCTGCTCATTCAAGGGTTTTTCTATATTTTTACTATTTTCTACATTGTATGAAATAACACTATGAAATAACACATGGAATCATGTAGTGAACAAAAACAAATCTAAATATATTTGAGATTCTTCAAAGTAGCCACCCTTTGCCTTGATGACAGCTTTGCACTCTTGGCATTCTCTCAACCAGCTTCATGAGGAATGCTTTTCCAACAGTCTTGAAGGAGTTCCCACATATGCTGAGCACTTGTTGGCTGCTTTTTCTTCACTCTGCGGTCCAACTCATCCTAAACCATCTCAATTGGGTTGAGGTCGGGTGATTGTGGAGGCCTGGTCATCTGATGCAGCACTCCATCACTCTCCTCCTTGGTCAAATAGTCCC